>NC_089279.1:10476005-10776005 GCF_963678975.1 Dysidea avara | reverse complement strand
CTCCCCCAGCCTGACATATATCTTTTATTTATTTATTATTTATTAATTTAGCTTACATTTTGCTTATATATTCAAAATATACACATATTTTGAAGGACAAACTTTTTCCAACTTTCCATGTGGCCATCTGTGCACTCTTTCTGACGCATGCTTTTGAGAGTTATCCTGATTATAATGCTCATCGTTTCCTGTCTACTTTGCGTTGTGGAACCCGTTTACCCTATTGCATCTACCTGTTCATCAATTACAAGCTGTCAACAAGTAACATTATTGGGGTGTATCCATTCACTGGACTGGACTACTAGACTGGATTACTGGACTGGACTCAAACTTTTTTGTTTTCTTGCCTTTTATAGCTAGACTTAACCACAGAAGTATCTTATAAATCACACCATTCATCACAAGCAGTAGCTCAAAAGGCAAGCTTCATTTATATAGTGTATACTGGTACCACAATTGAATTACAACTACAAAACAACCATAAAATTTTTACAAAAATGTATAAGAATTTGACCAAGAGTGAACTTGTACACAAGACATATATAGCGGTTCTAAGAGACCTTGCACAACAAGACATCACATGCGGTAATTATAGTTTGAACTTCAAAAATGAATTGATTTAATTGGACGAAATATTATGCATGTGATTCGCTTCTTGTTGTTGTCGTGCAAGGTCTCTTAGAACCACTATAAAACTTGCACATTATTCATAAAAATACACTAAACCCTCAATGTGGCTCCTTATCAAAAAGAGTTTGCCTACTGCTATATAGCAATGATACAAGCACTGTGCACTGTTAACACTGCTAAGTGCATCTGTCTGTCTTCTCTAGCCTTCTTTTGTAGAATAGCATGTATTGACAAAATTCAGTCAGTTTTACACCTGCAATTATATTGAAATAATGAAACATTGCCTAACTTTTCAGCAGTCTGCGTATTTACTATAGATTGGCCAGCTCCTTGGTTTAAAATGCTTGTGAATAGCAATTTCTGTTCAGTATTCAGTTACGAAACACTTCCCAATGCACACGCTATCTAACAGGCAGTAAGGCTGTGTAAAAAAAAAACTACCAATTTTTAAAGAATAATTCAATCTATTGATTGTAAACACTAAAACTATAGACTACAGTTAACTGTATGTGCCTCTAAAATGTAAGACAAGACTGAGAACCCTGTGTGTGTGGTATACAAAGTAATGATCATGTGGCTAATCACTTTTAGTGGTTGAAAAATGTGTTTGATCAAATTTTATGTGAGTCCAGTAGTCCAGTCCAGTAAATGGATACACCCCTCCCAACAGTAACCTTGTTTAAAGGGTGTATCCATTCACTGGACTACTGGACTCAAGTGTTTTTTGTTGTTTTTTGTTTTGTTTTATTGCCAGACTAAGTGTCTTAGAAACTGACACCATTCACCATGGGACATAAAACTTGTACATTGATCACAAAAGCTACACTAAAACCTTGGTGCAGTTCTTTATCGTAATTTGTCTACTGCTAGCAATGTTTCAAGCACTGCATGTGCACTGTTAACACTGCCATCTTATCTGTTTAGCCTTCTTTTGTAAAATAGCCACCATACATACGTTTTACCCCATTATGATGTAGAAATTGCCTGTAGTCTGTGCATTCACTCTAGCTTCGCCAGCTCTTTGGTTTATAATTTTTGTAAATAGCAACGAGTATTCAGTGTTAAAGAATTACTTCCCAGTGCACACACTTTCAAACAGGAAGGTAAGGTAATTTGCAAAAAAATACAGGGAGTGTAACAGCAGTTCAAACCAAAGTTATAGACTTCCAAAGCTATAAAGCACCTTTTTCAAACATAGCATCTTTAAACAGGCTGTAGGACCAGATATCTTACAGACCTTCAGCAGTTGCACTGTAATGCCTAATTTAAAAAAGATAGATTACAGTTAGCTGTATGTGCCTCTTTTTTATGCAAGACAAGATGTAGAGAGGAGAGTCCTAGCTTCAAGTGTGGTGTACTACTCTATGAAATCACTTTTGGTGGTTGAAAAAGGTGTTTGTGGTTGAAAAAATGTGACCAAATTTTGGAAAATCACCCATATGGGTGCATTTGACACTTAAAATATTTAATGACCAAATAACAAGCTTTATAGTGCAAACCTACTTGTTAATGATTGTAAGCCATTCTCAATACCTTAAACTACTAGAAAATTCTAGTAATATTTTTATAACTCTGCTCTGCTCATAATAGTAACCCACTAAACATGAAAATTCTAATTATTTCACACACGCCCATATGGGTGATTTTCCAAAATTTAGTCACAAATGTGTTTGAGCAAATTTTATGTGAGTCCAGTCCAGTGAATGGATACACCCTTTTTGAACTCCATTTAAATACATCATTGCAACTAACATATAAACTGACTTACATATTTGCATATAAATCCAAAAGCCATGAGGGTATACGTGCAGCAGTGATATTTTTGGCCAGAAAAGACCGAATGATCATATTTAGTACTATGGTATTTGTTTTAAATGGTACCGTATGGATAATTGTAACTAAAACTCTTGAAATCTAAGATCTAAAACTACAACTAAAATGTATTGAAGATGGCAACTAAAACTAAAACTTTAACTAAAACTATAAAAATCTAACATCTTAAACTAAAACTGTAACTAAAATATATTAATGATGGTAACTAAAACTAAAACTTTAACTAAAACTTTTTCTATCTGCAGCTATAACTAAAACTAAAAGTCAAATGCATTACTAAAACAACACTAATACGTATACTGTACAGCTATTATATACATATAAGAAGAATTTGTAAATTTATTGTATTATTCATTACTGCTAATCATATATGCCTGGTGGGTTTGAAAACTATTTAAGTATGAAGTAGGGATCTGTGTCATAACAGTATGAAACAATTGACATGATGGAATGAGATATCTACGTGAACAAACCTGTACATATCTAACCTCATCATGTCATTAATTTTGCTTTACAACATGGGTTTCTATTTCATTGGAGTTGCTATCCCACTAGCTACAATGACCTTGAAGGACTAAAGCCTATAAATTCAGGGGCTAAGAATCTAAAACTGTTGAATGCAGAAGCAGAGGCTTAGTTTTGGGGAATCCTTTTATCTCCAAACTATGTATTACAAACAACACAATACAAAATTTCAATTTTGTCTGGATTTTTAGATTTATTAAAAAGGCTTCACTTAGTAGGAAGAATTGATTGAACCTTGTAAGGTAGGTGAAAATTTGTTTTACAGAAGCTATTTTCATTTGTAATATAAATATAAGGTGAGAAAGGTTTCACATTGCATAATGTGCTGAGTTTTTATGGTACATAGTATAGAAAGCATCACCAGACAATGGGCTCTTATTCTATACCCACCTTATGTGTGAAAGGCATAGCCAATACATGAACTATTCATCAGTTGTAATGACATAGTCCAGTGTATCCACCTGGTCCAATATAAACTGTTGTGAAATTGACAAACACAGACACAGCAATGACAGTAGCCACATTATATTACAGTGACCAGAATATTTCATCCAATCCAATCAGAAAATAGTAAACTTTTAGCAGGTGCGTATTTAAAGCTGCTGTGTAAAGGTGTCGTTAAGAAATTATATCATCAAATACGTATGAATGAGTTATTGACTAATTCAACTAAACATAAGTGTAGCAAGATATTTTTAGATAGGGGGCTCTAGACTCTTGGTGTGGTAGGGCACAGTGTTGAAGAGCAAAAAAAAAAAAAAGGTCAACACCTGCTAAGAATGGCTGCCTCTCCACCAAATATAGATTGTATCACTGATGAAGCACATAAAAATCCTTATTAAAACTTCATAGTTCACTACACTGCTTCTCTGAACACTGTGACTGCTCTATTAGAGTATCTCAATTTTTTACAATCAGAAAATCACAAGGGGGGCTCCAGTCCCTCTTGCCCCTTAGGTTGCTACACCTGTGAACTAATGTTTTGTGCATATATATTGGTCTAACTGTATGTTTATAGAAGGAGATGGCTGAGGGGTGTAGAAGTCATTTAAGATATATAGCATATCTCACAGGTGGGGGTGCATGGGGGCTAATGCACCCCATTCAAAATTTTACTATGTGCTAGTAGAAGCTACAGTACAGGTGCAGTTGCATCTAAAACATACACAAAGGTGGAAAAAGTAAGAAGTGCTATTCTCTTCTAGGAATCAACAAGAGGGGATCAAATTTGTAAAATACTATAAAAAGTTGCTAAGCCACGAAATACTCTAATAGAACAGTCAACCACTCTGATAGAATATCCATAATTAAAGTATAAGGAACAAAGACCAACTCCTAGACCACTTGAATTTCAGTTTTGAACTATATAAAACCGTACTGCAGCATTTATGCTGAGCCCTTTATTAGAAAATAATGATTTCACTTAGTTAAACATTGTTGAAGAAGACTGTTTTACTATGTTTTACTGGAAGTAAATCACAATAAAAATCAAGCAGTAAACTAACAGATGGAAATATTTTGTTTACTGATGATTTACTTACACTTAACCAACTAGTAAACTGTTGATTCACTAGTTGGTTTACTGTTTAAGTAAATCTTCAGTACACAAAATGTTCCCACCTGTTACTTAACTGCTTGATTTTCCCAGTGGTAAAGGCCTGGTAATACAGCCTTCTTCAAGCAGTGAAAGTGGCTCACAATGCTTATTCAATAAGCTTTGATCAGTCACAATTATTGCCAAATTCAATTTCAGAAAATGCCAAATTTGCAAAAGCTTCCCGCTGTAAGGAAGGCATGCTACCACATCTCCTAGTATTCCATATGCTGAGTGTGCTAATACTTCACCACTGTATCACTAGTTGTATCAAACAGTTGCCACATTTTAGCCCCCACTATGGATGATGCTTGCTTAGCATCCCCTTGGAAAATCCTAGATCTGATTGCATAATGTCGCAATTGCATTATATACTTGCTTAGCTCTACCATGTGACCTACAGTACTAAGTGAAAACCCAACTAGTTTATGCATTTTTATAGTTTGTATAATAATATTATACTGATTATGAGAGACTATTATACAGTTCACCACTGGTTTGTATATTTACACTATACATATAGAGTAAGGTACAGCATGTACACTGTATAGTTTATACTATGATCTACACGTGTACTGTATGGAAAAGCACAATTTATATAGATAGCTTTTTCAATGGGGTTACTATACCACCACAAGCAAAAGTGGACAAGGAGGACAATAGAAAGCCAGAGGTCAACATAAAGTCATAGGTATGTTTACACTGTGTGAATTGAAATGCTCACAACTACAGACGGCTTTGTATCCTTTCCAACCAACTGGAACCATCAACAGCCATGCTTAGTCACCAATAGGCACTAGAGCTAAGCCCAGATGTCTACTCAGGGTAAGGATGAGAAATGGCTAAGATGATAAGATGATATAATTGTAGACATGCACTGATGTACGTAGTTTTATTTGTGATGCAAACAAATCAGACAATCAAATATGTCAGTTTTTACTCGGTGAACTACACACAACTGTGGTATATAACACATACATACTGTCACTGCAAACATTATGTAAAAGATAAAAAATTTTACATATTTGAGCATTAACTGAAACACCTACAGAAGGTAAACATGTATTCACATATAGGGAAAAACCTGAATAACAATGGAGAGTAGAAACCCATTGTGCAGCAACAAATATTAAGACTACTTTTGTGCTGTGTGGTGTATAATGCTTCCATAACAAATGGTAATGTGGTAGTCCCATCTTTATCTGGTGGCTCATCACTCATTGCTGTGTGTTGTCTAATACTATAAAGATATGTAAATTACAACTAGCTATAATGATATATATGTCTTACTATTGTAGTTCACCCAACAATAGTAAGATTAAGACTCATCATGATAACCAGCCGTGAGGACAAAAAGCATAAAATTTATACAGTCAAAATATATCTAATACAGAATCTTTCACACAAAGTATACCCTATCCCAATTTTCTACCCAGCACATATGGCTATATGCTGCAACACTGAGCAACATAGCGACTGCTTGCTAGTTGAATTGTTGGTGCACATAATTAGATTGGACAATATAATGTTGCTTGTTTCATGAGTATAATGATAAAAGTGATTCAGCAAAGAAGATTTTACAATGTTTGTATAGCCATCAAACATGGCTAACAGAATTAAAACTAGATGTCAGGCACTATTCTCCTATGTAAACAACCTTAACCCTTACTACAACCTTAACTGTATACTATCAGATTAAATTTCTACTTTTCTAATTTTTCCAACATTGTAGAGGTTTCTGATATCAAGTGCTGTCAATGTTAGCTACCATATTTTTCAATGATTTTAAGAAGTTTGCAAGTTATCAACAATTCCAAATTTTAGTGCAGGAGACACTCTGCACAACAAGAACATGGCTGCTTTTTTGATGAAGCAATAGAAAATATTTCTTCTTGATCTCCTGGTGATATGATACTTTTAGCAATAAAGTGTGGAGATAAAGCTTTTGCGGACATACTATTTACAATTTGACTGTAATACTGAATGAAACACATACACACAAGTACGTACACACACACACACACACAC
Organism: Dysidea avara; assembly: GCF_963678975.1. Classification (NCBI taxonomy): domain Eukaryota; kingdom Metazoa; phylum Porifera; class Demospongiae; order Dictyoceratida; family Dysideidae; genus Dysidea; species Dysidea avara. Next base: position 10,769,395 of record NC_089279.1, on the reverse strand, counting down.
ACACAAGCAAAGCCTTCAGCTGCCGCTTAACGTGGTCACACCTACCCAGTGAACTAGCACTGGGACATCTGTGTGTTACTCAGGTGCTATAGGAGTCAGCACAGGCAAATCCTCCTGGGACATGACTAGTAACCCGCAGGAGGCTGTACCATGTCTCACAAGTGAAGGTGTGGGCACCCAAAGTCCCACCTAGACCTTCACTTGTTCTGCGAGACATGGACACACACACTCACACACACACACTTAATAAAGGGTTGGTAAAGTATTAAAATTCACAATAGTTTTCATGATATATACAGTGAATTTTTAATACTGCTTAGCAGATATATACATAACTTACTGTTTGTGAGCAGCAAATTCATTCATTTTCTCTGCTGTGAAATGAAACACATATCAAGACACACGGTAGTGTGTCGTGCGGCCCAAGAAGCCGGCGCGCAACACCCATGAGTATATTGACAGGAAGAAAGAAAACGCAATTTTCGCACCTCCGTAGCTCTGTGTTTCCTTGATAAAACAAGACCATTTTTACTGTGGACATGCCCTCCAACTTCAGCACACCACATTCCAAATTTGAGCGAAATCGCTTCACGCGTTCCCGAGAAATGCGACTTCAACAATTGGCTTAGTTTCTTCGTTTTTTTCTTCTTATTTTTCTTCCTCTTGTCGCACACTTACAAAAACTGCTATAAAACGCAAACGCCATATCCGATTGCCTTGCAATTGGCACACAGAAGGGGGATATAAAGGCGCATCTCGGTACCAACTTTGGCTGGAATACGATAAACAGGCAAAGAGTTATGAGCGATTATTCACGAAAATAACACCAACATGTTGTCACACCTACAGGGTAAACCGCGTATGGAAAGAAGCTGAAAAGCGGTGGGTGAATAGGTTAACTATTGAACCTCAAACCTTTGTAGTTTGAAAGAAATCGAGCTAAAAACCAGGAAGATACAACGAAAACACCAACAGTGTGTAACAATTACGCAATAGAGGTTAGCTAATAAAAAACGACTGCTTACCACGCCTACCAGATAAACCGGTTGGGGTAATGCTTTCAAATCGTTTTACAGATGGAGTAATCATCTTAGAAAGACTCTTCAATGGTGAAGAAGAATCAGACTTAAGCCACGGAGTTATAACACGAAATCCAACTTAGACTTAGTGCAGCAAGTGCGAGATCGAGATACTCTAATAGAGCAGTCATCCTAATAGAGCAGTCACCCTGAAGAGAATTCAAGAGATCAGCTACAAACAAGTAACCTGTATAGAGATCAGCTACAAACAAGTCACCCTGTAGAGAGATCAGCTATAAACAATTCACCCTGTAGAGAGATCAGCTAGAAGAAGTTACCTTGTAGGGAGTTCATGCAACTATGGAAAGAGATAGTTCAGCTAGAAGAAATCACCTTGTAGAGTTCAGCTACAAAGAAACCACCATGTAGAGAGTTCAGCTACAAACAAATCACCCTGTAGAGAGATCAATAGAAGAAGTTACCTTGCAGAGAGTTCAGCTACAAAGAAACCATCATGTAGAGAGTTCAGCTACAAACAAATCTCCCTGTAGAGAGATCAGCTAGAAGTTACCTTGTAGAGAGTTCAGCTACAAAGAAACCATCATGTACAGAGTTCAGCTGCAAACAAATCACCTGTAGAGAGTTCGGCTACAAACAAATCTCCCTGTAGAGAGATCAGCTAGAAGAAGTTACCTTGTAGAGAGTTCAGCTACAAAGAAACCATCATGTACAGAGTTCAGCTGCAAACAAATCACCTGTAGAGAGTTCAGCTACAAACAAATCTCCCTGTAGAGGGATCAGCTAGAAGAAGTTTCCTTGTAGAGAGTTCAGCTACAAACAAATCACCCTGTTGAAAGATCAGCTAGAAGAAGTCACCTTGTAGAGAGTTCAACTACAAAGAAACCATCATGTAGAGAGTTCAGCTGCAAACAAATCACCTGTAGAGAGTTCAGCTACAAACAAATCTCCCTGTAGAGAGATCAGCTAGAAGAAGTTACCCTTGTAGAGAGTGCAGCTACAAACAAATCACCCTGTAGAAAGATCAGCTAGAAGAAGTCACCTTGTAGAAAGTTCAGTTACAAAGAAACCATCATGTAGAGAGTTCAGCTACAGACTAGTGACCTTGTAGAGACATCAACTAGAAAAGTTACCTTGTAGAGAGTTCAGCTACAAAGAAAAAAAGTTACCTTGTATGTAGTTCAGCTACAAACAAATCTCCCTGTAGAGAGATCAGCTAGAAGAAATTACCTTGTAGAGAGTTCAGCTACAAAGAAACTACCATGTAGAGAGTGGGTATACAAATACAAAAAGAAATAAAATCTAATCCAAACAGCCAAGCTGTAAAAAAAGTGTGCTCCAAGCGGTACAAAAATTCACCTGAATTGTCGTTATTAAGATTTTTACCATTAACCTACCATCACAGCCATTTCTTGGCCGCCACCTTGGATTTCACATCTTTTTTCACCATAGCCTTTTTAAGGGCTGCACACTTTTTTTACAGCTTGGCTGTTTTGGATTAGACATATCTTCCAGTACCAAATACACTTTATAAGCAATTTATTCCAAATTAGCAAAGAATTGTGTTGTAATTTCTCCATATCAGAACTCTAAAATACAGATGACTTCATGGAAATATATGTATAAATAACCCCTTCAACTCACTACTGAAACAGATATGGTTTTGTTTAGACTGAAGAAACTTTAGAATACATCAACAAAATCTATATAATGGTTGATGACATAATAACACATTTAACTCTAGTGACCATGGTGGCCCTTACAAGAGTGTACAAAAGACAAACCATGTGCAGAAAACCATCAAATACTTTTTACAAATACCCTGTCAGGCCTGTCATTGTGAAATCAAATGTGTAACACTAAGTGAGAACTAGTTAATACAAAAGCTATAGTACAATTCAAGCTCTTTCACATACCACAGCACCAAAAAGAAACCACTAATATGGTATGCTGAACTCATAAGTGCAATTCAATTACCTGAATCCATCACTATACATTGGTGGATGTAATTTTGAATTGCACATGCATGCATTCATAACCTTACCAGTATAAAATATAATTTTAAGGTACTGGGTGCAGCCCCCAGAAGCCAGAAGCTGTTGAAACTTAAGAAGATTTTATAGCCTATGCATGAAAAATGCTAAAGTTAACAATACCAATCCATATTGTAACATTTCCACAAAGTTTTAAAGTTTATCTTTCAGAAGAAAAGACCATGGGCCCTCTAGCCCCTCTTTAGAATTACGTACCTATGCAGGTTAATCATACTTACTATTTTTGTGAAATGACATGCAAACTTGCAATTACTAGAACATAAAGTTTAGGCTTATGTGACTTACTCCTCTGTAGTTTGTGGCTTTGTGCATTAGCTAATACAGTACACATCAAGGGCGGATCCAGGGGGGGGGGGGGGGGGGGGGGCTTTGGGGGCTGAAGCCCCCCCCCCCCCTTCATATTTAGGCTTTACTTGATCAATATGCTGAGTTTTATAATGAAATTTTGTCTTAGCATAATTATATGATCACTAATAATACAAATACTCATAAAACCACCTTATAAACATCTTTCCAAGGTATTATCAGTGGATTTATGCTAAAGTTTATGCAACAAGGACCCGGATCAACATTGGAGGTGTACAAGATCGAGATACTCTAATAGAGCAGTCAGCTAATTACTCTAATAGAACATTCACTGGAAACATGTAGTTGGTTCTGTTATGGAATTTTTCCAAATCTGCCTGCACTTATACATACAATGAAGTGCATTAGTCTGTTTAAAGGGCTTCATTCATGCATTTACTTGTGTAGTTAATATGTATGGCAATACTTACTTCAGGTACACAATTTCCATTGAAAATGCTCTCAGATTCAATCTTGTATTGTTCAAATTTCAAAATTTTCCACTTTCAACATTATTATTCTAACAAGCACCTAGCTATTCAGTGTTGTGCAATTGTGAGAGGGGTGCATCATGTACTTGGTTGTCTGTACCTACCCAAACTTTGCCATTAGCAAAATGCTTCAGAGAGCCATACCTATAATCTAAAGGCAGTATATAAAATATCTAGATATGAATTTTATGTGGAAATGTCTCCAAATTGCAGTATTTTAGCATCTATTTTTCAAAATTTTCCTGGGGGGGCATGCCCCCAGATCCCCCTAGTTCCCACACCTCTACCCAAGAGATTAGTACCTTGAGTTAGCCCCCCCCCCCCCCCCCCCCCCCTTTTATAAATCCTAGATCCGCCCCTACAAATAGTACTAGCTAATACTTTGGGGGTACAGAGCAAATGTCTCTAGCCAAAGGGGCTAGCCAGCCAACACCAGTGCCTTTTATTGTCAGTGATTGCCAGATGGACTACACCCAGCCTCAGCACAAAAGAAAGGCTGTTGAAGAATACAATCTTTTCCTGAGATCAAGATTGCCTGAAGAATGCAATCCCTTACTCTTTATTGAAGAATATACAACCTTGTTGTAGACATGCATGTGTTCCATGCACTTTTGTACACAATTTGAAATGCATTATTTTTGATAGTTCTACTGAATATTTTTGTATGAAATGCCCCAGTCTTGCATTGAATTGTGTGTTCTATAGTTGTATTAAGTTTACCATCGTATCATACCTTTGCTTAGTTTACATTTCTTTGATTCATAAATATATATATAAATAGTTACAATATAATTATGGTAGTCCAAGAGTTCTTCTTTCAATGATATAGCTATGACCAATCATGCTCTCATAAGCCTCTTTCACTGTCCTTCCAAATTTCTCCCTCCACACTAATAATATATTCATCAAGATATTCAAGGAGATGGTCATACACAGGGGCGGATCCAGGAGCCAGCAAGGGGAGGGGCACAAACAGGCTAAGTTGTAGGTGGTTGGAGAGATCCAGATTCTCTTGTTAGTTGCTGCGTTTTTTGAAGCAGCAAATAATCATCTCTTAGTAGTGTCTCACTGATGATTTTTGTCACTTTGGCCTTTGAAGATGGTTGCGAAGCCTTAAAAACTGTTAAAAGGCTCCAAACGTCTTAAACAGCAAGCGATAATTAATTTTAGAGGCGCTTAGTACGCGCGAAATTGCAGGGTAACAATCTAATAGTTAGTTTGACATTGCTTTACTTCAGTTTCAGATGAAATTGTAATAAGTGCTAGCAAAATGTACATATTTTCATGAGTTATATAGCTAAACTTATCTTGGCCTGACAAAGTTTAGTATTTTAATCACAAGTATGGCTGGGTCTTCCATGAGGATTGCCCCAAATGCCCCATCCTGGATCCGCCAATGATACATGTTTTGTACATCCTCTTCAATTTATTTTATTCTTAACCAGTATAGCCTACTGATAATAAACTGCCCACTAGTCTGAATGTAGCTATTACTGTCCCTGGATGTACGTATTACTTGAAGATAAATATATTCCTGCTATGCTCAAGATTCCATAATGGAAATGCACAGTAGGGATATAACACTTCTTACTGTTTTACTGTGATTTAATATCGTGCACTACTCCAACTTGTTTCAATACTTTTTATCGATGTGTTATGGCAGGCCTGCCAACTCTCACGGGTTTACCGTGAGTCTCACGGTTTCACTACCCTGCTCAAGGGCAGCAGATCGAATCTCACGGTTTTTGAGGCCTGCTAACTCTCACGGTTTGTAGCGCGAATGTCACGGATTTCAAGTTTAAAAAGTCGAGACCTTTATTTATTTTTTTTTTCTCAGCATAGCGTCTACCAGTTTTTTTTTTACTACACACTGCAATACTACAATAAAGGTACAGAAATCTCAAGATTTTTTTACTTTCCAGGTTGGCAGGCCTGTTATGGTCCCTACTCTAGTTGAAAATTCGAAATTTTTCTGTGTACTTGTAGTATTTATGGAGGGTTTGAGCACAATGTGTTCGTATGGATTATATTGGGAGTTAGACACTCTCCTCCCTCTTCTATATACTCTTGATTATACCGTGATTTGCTTTATTTTCGTGCAAAAATTTTCGTGATAAAATTTTCGTTGTAAAAATATTTTGGTAAATGACTGTTCTATTAGAGTAGTTCGATCTTAATAAAAAATTTCGTGCAAGAAATTTTCGTACAAGTTTTTGCATACGAAAATTATTTTACAACGATAAAAAGAAAATTACGGTAGTAAATCCGCACAATGCACTATCCTAGAAACAGCTTTCCTGGACATCATACCTGGCAGCCAGCCTCTAAGGCCAGCTTTGGGGCTTATATACTTTTGCTTCTTCTTTGTAAGGCCAATTAAAGGTTATACATAGGGGAAACACTTCACGATAATACTGACTGAACAAACTAGTGAACGTCACTACTAATGTCTGCCACAATAATGACTATTTTTGTGTAGTGACGTTCACTACTATGTAGTGAGGGTCACTACAAAAGAGTAGTGAAGGTCACTACAAAAATAGTGAACATCACTACCCAAAAATAGTGAGTATTGTGGCAGAAATTAGTAGTGAACTTCACTAGTTTGTTTTTGCTGTGTTGTCAGTGATTATTTTGCTTGATTTAAAGTACAATTAAGGTTGAGTAAACACATGTGTTATCAAATGGGCTTAAATTGATTATTGAGAAGAAAAAAAAACAATTTCAAACATTGGAGTAGCATCATTATAAGATATGTTAAGGCAACATAAGCTTAATTAGTTTCTCATCCTCTTGTACTTGATGGCAGATTTTTATTTTATTATTTTACTAACTAGATAGCTGAATTAACTAGCTAAAATGTCTCAAAATGCAATTTTCTTAGACTGCTCTAGCAAGGTAGCAACTATAAAAGGTGCTGATTGGCCTCCCTTAGCCACTAATGGTGCAAAAAATTCTTTGATGCAAAAAAATGCTACCACTTTGTTTATTTTTGGTGTTTTGTATTTGAGTTTTGTACTCTTCTTCTTTTGCTCACAGGGCTCCACTGAAAATCAGTATTTAGTTATTGAGTGGACCCACTGTTTAAAACTTACAATTACTGTTATAGTTACTGGATCAATGTTATTTTGACCAACACAAAAAAAACTCATTTGCTCTAAGAATGCAATTATTAGCCTAAAACTTCAAACATCCATAGCCTTTTTTCCCCAAAGAGGATTTTGGATATGTTATTCTTCAGAAAATTCTATCTAATGATACAAATGGTACTATTTATTTCCGGGTATAGTAATTCTTTTACTTTCAACAATCAAGCTACTAGTAATTAGCAAAGCCCTAAAAGGGCATCACGCTAATTTACAAAAACAAACAATTTTTTTTTTAAATTCTCCTACTACATTAGCTAATTATTTAAAAATTGTTTCAATCTGAAGTGGTGAATCCAAGGAAGATTCTTTCCCCAAAAATTTACAAGATCGAGATAGTCTAATAGAACTGTCAGTCAAAATTAATACGCTAATAGAACAGTTGCCACATATAACGTAACACCATTTAATAAGAATCCTCCACAGTTACTGAGTATTACAACCACATGCATCTGCAGCACTATCCCATAGCCTGCTAGGAATATAAATGTACAATACTTAGTTTGACATATTTTTTAGCAGATTTACAGCCAAAGTAAGGACGGGAAATAGTTAAAATGATATGATATTGTAGACATGCACTATAATGTACTCATGCAGTTTTATTTGTGATGCAAACAAATCAGATTGTTTCTCAAAGTCCTACTTAATGATTATGTCCTTTCTTTCTAACACTTTATTAATAGTTTTAATGTTCTAGTGTTCAGTGAACTATATATACAACTGTGGTATATGACATGTCACAATGTGTACATCATGTAAAAGATATATATATATATATATATATAGGAAATTTTACAAACTCAAACAAAGTTTAGAAGGTAAATCCATATTCAACTAGCTATAGAGAAAACCTAAATGGTATTGAATAACAATGGAGAATAAAACCCACTGTATACAGCAACAAAACTTATAAAGTACAAAACATCTAACAAAAAGGCTACTTTATACTGTGTTGTGCATAATGCTTCCAAAACAAATGGTTATGTGGTAGTCCCATCTTTATCTGGTGGCTCATCAGTTGTTGCTATAAAGATAATAATATGTAAATCAAATAGCAATAGTAAGACTCAGTCATAAAGCAAAAATAAAATTCATTCATATACTGTACCAACAATCAAAATACATCCAATTCAGGGTGTTTCACACAAAGTATATCCTATCATGTTTGCTTATGCCAATTTTCTAACCAGCACTCAATAGTCATGGTTATATGCTGCAACATTATAGCAACATGGTGACTGCTTGCTAGTTACATTATTAGGTGCACATTTGATTGTACAATTTACAGCCTTATTATGTTGTTTGTTTTATGATTATAAAGAAATTCACTACAACAAGGAAGTACATTACAAAACTTCACAATATAGTGTTAGGAAACATTAGGCATTTTATAATCTAGTAGTAGGGATCAGTGCAATAAAAAGTGATTCAACAAAGAAGACTTTCCGATGTTTGTAGCTACAGCCATCAATAAACCAAAATGGCTAACAGAATTAAAATTTTATACAAGGCACTATTCTCCCTTGTTACAACTGTAGCAATCAACATACTATCAAGATAAAATTCCTTTTATATTTTTCCCAACATTTGCTGCTACCAATACCAGTGTACATGGTTTGTATTGATTGGTTTAGGGTTATAAAACTTGGTGAAATTATACATATCATACCTTTTTCATCGAGAGTGCAAACAATTTTTTTACCATCAAGTGTAGAGCAAGACAATTTCTTTCTGATATCAAGTGACACTTTTCTGCTGTCAATGTTACCATATTGTTCAATGATGTCAAGAAGTTTGTAGAAGTTATCAACAATTCCAAATTCTAGTGCAGAAGACACTCTGCACAACAACAACATGGCTGCTTTCTTTGATGAAGCAATAGAAAATATTTCTTCTTGATCTCCTGGTGATATGATATGTTTAGCAACGAAGTGTGGAGATAAAGCTTTTGCAGACATACTATTTACAATTTGACTGTAATACTGAATGAACACTTCATACTCTGGAGACAACAATTCTGTAAGTACAAAAAGACAAATAGTAATCTAAATATATAATGAAAAAGTGCTGCATTTGGCATAGCTGTATCATTTTATACATTTACTGTCAATACCATATTTCTTAAAATGAAATAGGATTGCATACTGTAAAAGGTATTGAACAAAAATACGCCCTTTTACAATGCTCCTCACATATTATTTATTCACATAGATAATATACTGTGAAAGTGGTTTGCTCACGGTTTTGAAACCCAACCAGTTGGAAGATACAGCACACTTTGATTGGTTACATTTTTGTAACATTAAGTGTATTTTAATTTTGAAGAGTTAGGCTGAGTTTAGTTGCTGAAAACAAACTGTAACAGCATATCCTATGATTAATTAAGCATCTCTAAATAATAGTTTGTGCGATCCTGGATATGTCTTTCTACATGCCAAGTGTCAGCATGAGTTAGCCAATGAGAAGACCAGGTACAAAATTATTACTATGATACAGGGTTTGTTACTGAATCAGATATTGATAGCTACTTAAAAAAATAGGAATTAACTAACTTAGAGAGCCCATAACAGAGTTTGGAAGCTTAGAAATTTACAAAAATAATTACAACTAAACTATATACACAATTGCTTCTATACAGCGGAACCTCCATTACCCGAACACTTGTGTGCCAGTTTAATCATAAAAGTGTTCAGATAAGTGAAGTAGTTTAGATAAATGAAGTCCATTCAAACATGTACAGAGCCCTTTTCAACTACTCTAATAGAACATTCACCTGTTGACAGAATACTCTAATAGAACAGTCACCGCTACTGTTAAGGTTTGGATATTCGAGGTTCTACTGTACTAAAGCATTATGTGCAACATATAAATAATGGTTTGATCCAAGCCTGGATATTTTAGCTCATGGGTAATAATTAGCTCTCTTTAGTTCTTCAAGGTGAGCATGCCTGATATCATGAATGCTGTGGATTTGCTGATACATACATTCTCAATTTCTCAACTCTTAGGCCTGCTCAGAGCTATTAGGCATTGGATGTACAGTGTTGTCATCAAATCCCTCACAGCTGTGATATAACTAGTGCATGTACTGTATAATATGACAGCAACAGAATATGCTTAATAAGTACATAATTTGAGTTTAAAATTTATTATTCTATCATATCACTTGTTTTAGTGCTTTACAACATGGATTCCTGAAAGCTTTTAAAATGCTACACTTGTTTGGTTGTTACTGTACTATACTTGTACATCAATGACATCAATAGAAACATTAAGACTGAATCTATTTTTTAACTGACTGCATGACTGACAAATCAAGCTATTCTAAACTTTGTATATCATATATTGTGAATGGGTGGGAGTGCTGGCACAATCATTGTTCAAAGAATGGTTTTTCAGTTTTTTAGCATAGGTTTAGGCAGTGGGAAGTTACAATATGTTGATAATCAAAATTGCCGTACCTTCTACTATGCATGGAAGCTGGATTGTGCAATGTACACAGTTTCACATGACATCAAAATAATAGCAGTTAGAAAAAAATTCTATTGTAAAACAATGGCTGTGTAGTTCTATGCTTCAAATAACAATAGGAAGAGTTTGCTCAAATATTTGTGGTAACAATAGCAGAAACTAGCACGGGAAGTGCACCTGTTGCTGAGTCCATAGCACAGATTTTGTAATTCTTACACAAATTTAGTATTTCCATGCATTGGTGCTTTTTATGCCATTCTGTGACAGTGACACAGGCTGTGATCCAGAATCATGGAGGACTTTGTTACTGTGACATGTAAATGAACTGGAAACTTGTCTATATCCAATCACAATTGTGTTTGCACCCACAACCAAACATTTTATGCTTGATAAACACTTTCTTTCACCTACAAGACAATGCACATAGTACTGTACCTTCTTTGTCAGGTTGAACTGCAGAATCTTTGTGTGTTATCATTTCCAGTTTGTGTTTTAGTTCAGTTGATACTATTTTGGTAACATCATTTCCACGTTGTCTCATAATCAACAGCATCTTTTCTAATGGTTCGACTTCACCAATTTTAACTTTATCTGTTACTCTATCTAGTGCCAGTTTGGCAGCAGCTACTGAAGTTGGAGATTTGATAATGTGTTCAATATCAGAAGGTGAGATAACCTTCTCTGATACAAAGTATGGACATAAATCACTTATTGGTAAAATGTTTGACAGCTTTTCATAGTAATCTAGGAATATCTTGTACTCTGGTGATTGGTGATCTGCACATAGACAGTGTATATACATGACTTTTCATAGCAACACAGTACTTAAGTAGTATTGCAAAGAGGTGTATAAAATTTTTCACAAAATTAATGATCATGGCATTTGTGTGAAATTTAATCTGGGAAGCATATATAGATCTGAAATTTAATAGCACAAGCAATGTGACATTGTAAACATCAGTCCAACCATTGCAAGTGGACATGCATATACTACAATGCATACCAAAACAGCATTGCTGGATTCTGCAAACTGTGGGTTTTGTTCAGTAGCTAATGTGTTTGTGGGGGGTCAGTGTTTTAAACATTGCGAGAAGGGGTCTTATACTTATAGCCTTTCCAAGTTTGACGAGTCATAACTCATAATGTGTGTAACCTACTGTCTTACAATGTCATCCAGGAATAGTGCTATGTTAAGGGTGTAAAGTGACCAAATTGTAGGCTGGTACCTTACTCACAAGTCAAGTTATGGATTGCCAAGTACAAGCAATTTGAAGGGCTATAAGACCCCTTTTCGCAGATCCGGTCACATAATAACTTTTAAGAGGCATTTCACTATGTGTTTGGAATTCTGGCTAACAGTATACTTGTTACTGTAATAAGAAGTACATACAGGAGAATTTCAGTACTTCTTGATAATTATATAAATGCACAAACACAACAAATACAAGTTTTGTACCAGTTTGGGGAGCACTAGTAACTTCAGTGTGATGGTACATTTTCTTTTCTTCCTCAAAGTGTTTGTAATTCTACAGTAAGAGACAGAGTAAGTGCACAGCTATGTACAGTTCGACAACATGCATTCTCACTTCTGCAAGCCACAATGTATGAGTATAATGCAACTTGGTAGCTTTCACACTTCCATATCTACACAGTGCATAATCAAAAGGAGGAGTCAATTTAGTTATTGCAATGTGCTCTTCCCCAATCTTACCACACTGACAGTAAAAGCCATATTGAAGTCTTCCTTCATTGTAACTCAATTGCTCACAAACGATTTCTAAAGCATTTGCAACAGCACCTTGCACTGTGGTGTGTACGGGGCAATGCTGGTAATAATCTAGTTCTGGATGTCTGATTTGTATCTCTAGGAATGACAGTTTGTCCATTAATGACAAAGAGTACGCATTTTGCAAACGAAATGTGATCAAGTTACTGAATGAATGATAAGTATCTTTTTCACTGTGAAGGTGGACCCATCCGTTTGGTAACTGCTGCAAAAGTTGAACTACTAAACAACAGAATACTCCTCTTGGTAGAAGGTTAGACATAAACTGAATCAAGAGTGGTTCACCTTGAAGGTGGCCATACTGCAACAGTATGCCATCACCTTGTGACCAGCTAGCATAATTTGGTAGTACATAGGGAATAAAGTAGTCCACTCCACTACCAACCTGTCTTCGTATTGGAGCTATTATTTTCATCTCAACTAGAAGAGACATAAAGTATTCTTCTTTTAATTCTTCTTCCCATTTCAAATCCTCTATTAGCTCCTTACAAAGAATGCCATTGTATTTCAACTGGTTTGCAGCTTTTATATTAGAAGACTGTTTAAAAGTAAAGCGCACGATACTAGTGAGTCTGTCAAAAAGCCACTGGTGATCAACAATAACATAATCACACAAACCAGCAATTTCAGGGTAGTACAACAAAACTCCTAGCAGATGGTGGTATAACAAAGCACTTTTGATCTCCTCTGCATGGCTGATGAGATTACTTTTAGTTGCTATGGAAATACAATCTTGAATGGAGATGTAGGATTTGTTGTGGTTGGAGCACACCTGGCGTATTTCAAGCTCAAACAACATCCAAGTTATTGGCAATTCATATACATCTTTGTCTGAGGCTAATACTTCAATCTTATTGCGGATAACTTCTGCAAGAGGATCTTCATTGTTGTCATCTCCAGCGGTTGTGTTATCTACAGAGAACAGCACACCATCATCTTTGTTGGACCACACTGAGGCTTTGCAATCAAGTCTTTCGACCATTGCAGTTAGTTTGTTGTCAGTGTTATGCATAATTTCTGGAGTTACTCTGTCTGCATGAGTTCCTACACAGCAAAGATAACAATTGGTACTTTTACCAGGAATTGTGACTAGCTGTGGAACCTGGTGTGATGGCTTTTCTAGAGAGTCATTAATTGTACACATGAGAAACTTGATCATGTCAAAATTAGAGTACTTCAAGTGATAAGGTTCAAACACATGTTTGCCATGTTCACTGTACTCCACTAACACTTGGTCTTCAAGGTTCTTGGACAAATCATGAACCACAAATGTTATCATGGGGTGTATATTAACAGTGGGTAGAAGGTGTATGTATTCAGGTTGACCTCCTGTGTCCAGTAGAGTAATGATGTTTAGCACTTTTCCACGATTGACAGTAACTTCACTTGCCATTGAATGTGAAGAACTACCCTGAAGAGCACTTTTTACCAAGGTGTCAAATGTTTCCAAATTTTTGCTTTTGACTTTAGGTGCATGTGAAAACAAACTAGTAACTCTTTTACTGACTAATTGAGTTACTGAGCGAGAAGGGCTAGGATGGGTGACACCATGTGATGTAGGCTTAGGATGTTTAGGTACCTGGACAGGTTCATCACATGACTGATTGCTGGTGTCTTCTGATATTGACTTTTTGGATGAAAGTAGTAACTGTCTTATGTGGGTTACCTCAGAATTATTGTCCATTTCAAGCCAGATCACACTGCTGTTTCCTGCTTGCTGTGACCCCACCACAAGAGCTTTTTTAACAGATATGGCATGCTTAGTTTGAACCACCCTGGTGCTATGATGTACCTTGTCAATGTTCTTTTTCATTAAGAGATTGTTAAAACTTGTTTTGCCACTAGCACCAGATCCAGTAAACAGAACTTTAATGAATCGTACTTGTACTTTTCCACCTTTCGCTTTAGCTTTATCAATACTTTTTTGGAGATCACTAACAACCTTTTTCTGCATAAATTAAACAAAATATCAACACACATGCATGCAACAATTAAATATCACACCTCATTAAAAAATTTAATAAGAATTCAATATACATAGCTAACACTAATTACAGTGGTCAGAATCATCATTTGTAAAATATATGCTTGGGAGTACACAATATAATACAAATACTAGTTAATGCATGGCGGGAAGTGCAATACAGTAAATATAGTATGGTTGACATACAAATATAGCATGAGGTAAAGCTGAAAACTATATTTGACTCGAGACCACACCTGAGTGCTATATTTTTCGTAGTGCATGAGCGTAAGCAGTGCTATAACTGGTTTAATACATGAATCCAGAGTTGCAATCAAGAAGAAGTTAACCATTTAATACAGTTTATCACGACCTATAATGCCATGATGGCAATAAGAAAACTAGTCTCTATACTCGTGATTAGCATAAGTAACCAATAACACCGAGTTATCACACGATTTGAGATCCGTCAGATCCAGAATTCACTTAGTAATAGGACAGGAGGAAGAGAAGAACGAATAAGGAAGGATAGCTATGGTTTACATGAGTAATAAACAGTTTGCATAGCTATTTAATCATTGTTTGCGAGTGTGGCGATCAATGCAGCAAGTTGAAGGTGTCAATATCAAGCAGCCACTGAATCTAACCAAGAAGTTGCTGGACTTACAATGATGGACAGTTTAATGAATAAGTTAAGACAGAACGGTACAATTATTGTGGTGGGATTACAAATATTTGTGTGCATAACCATTAATTTGTTGTTAATTGCTACGGTAATGTTGTTGACAGCTTTGTTAGTGGGGGTAATTGTGGTCATTCCAGTGTCTCTGTGGATCATGTTTATGGTTGTGTCATATTCACACAAAGTGTGCTTTATTGCCATACAAAGGAAAATAAAGCAGACTTTGGTGGAAAAGGTAGTACACTTTAGCACAGTATGGAATATACGTATAGCACACATTTCCTCTATGAACTTAGATGGTATCTACATTAATTTCACTTAAAGACCTGAGGAAAACAGTGTAAAACCCATGGTGTATTTACCACACCAATGTCAAGACTCGTGGTAGTGAGTCACATGGCCAAGAAAATGAAAAAAATGCGTACCACAAATAAACAAACGTGACAGCTATTTTACATGTAGCACCAATTTTGCAATCTCCACTGGAATTCACGTGATCTTTACCAGTTTTGACACCTCAGCTCATGAACATACAGCAAGCTTTCAACTTAATACTACAAAACAATCATGTACACTGAAACCTGTTAATCACGACACTTGAAAAGAGGACGCCTGCATAATCTGCACAATTACAGTAGCAATGGTCTAAAAAATACTTTCTCCTAGGAGGGATATATATTTGATATACGGTTTACCCTTAGTTATCCAAACCCCATTGTGACTCAAGCAATGGTAAAAGTGTTCAGATAAGTGGATGGTTCAGATAACTAAAGTCCATACATTTATATGCAGAACTACTCTAATAGAACATATTATGCATGTACTCAAAATACTCTAATAGATCAGCCATTTCCAATTTCAGATAAAAGAGGGTTGGATAACTTAGAATCAACTGTATTACTTCCGTTTCTTGCTTTTCTAGGAACTGAAAACAGCACTATATAGCATTTATACACCTTTGAAGTAAGGTGTGAAAGTGTTATATGCATTATTGTCATTTGTTTTGCACAAAGATATAGTTTGTATGCGTTGAGCTGGATCCTCAGAAATGTTTAATAACATACGGATGCAATTACACATGATTTTGAAATTTGGCTCATTTGTAGCACTGCTTGACTTGCTAAAAATATTTCAACATTTTTCACTCAAATGTCTGACACAGTATTTACAGCCAATCAAAATTTTCACCATACATTTCCTATGGGGAAGCCACAAAACTGCAGTGTCCATTACAGCCCTTACCCGAACTTGAAATGGAACCAAAATGGGCACATCTGTTGTTGAGATACCTTTGCTGTCACCACTTATCATCTGGTTGGCTAAATTTTTAACTCTCTTGTAAAAAACTCCCTATTAATTTTTAGCGGCTTTTTTTCTGGATCCATGCAGCTCAACTTGTACATACTATAGTCCAGTGACTAACTAATATGTACTTTGATACTTTTTAGTCGCTATTCACAATTACACCCTCTTTCTACAGTTGAGTTGTTATTGCATTAATAGATCTATTTTTAGTATACTGTACCAACTTGTTTATTTTGGTGTCTAGCCACTTGAACTCTAGATGTTGCATTAGATCTTGCTAAATCAATAGGTGTCTTTCCATCCTACATGAACAGAAATATAACATACTTATAATGTAAAAGAAAATTGATAATCATGAAGTTGACTGCTACTGCATTGAATGAAGTATTGGACAGTATGAAGAAACACTTAGAAAACTATCAATACCAAATCTCTACAGCAATAATTAGGAGAGAAGTCAGTTAATTGTAAATTTGCAGGTACAGTGGAACCTGTGTTACGGTCACCTGGATTAAGCGGTCACCTCTGCATAACGGCCATGGACACGAGGTCCCAAATATTTTCCCATACAAATGTATGCATTGTTGTCTGCATTAAGCGGTCACCTGTCTAACGCGTATAACGGCCAACCAAGAATTCGCCTATGAATCACTGTATACATAACTTTCTCCTTCATATAGCGGTCGCTACCTTTTATGGTGGCTTGTTAAGCCAACTGTCTGGCACTACGGCACCATTTCAATTAATACACAATTATCACACTTCCTGCCTTTCAATGAATACTATATAATCTATCAGACTTCATTGCTTAAACGTATTCAATAGCTATAACTAACATTCATAACAAGCTCACCTTGTCCTTTCTGTACTAAAATATTACTGCATTGCAGTTGGCGCGAGCCTCTTAATAATAATCACTCATTTATAACGGCCATAGCCACTAAAATGCTGCTGACCACCTTATACAGGTTTTCTCTATAACAGCCACCTGTATATAAAGGCCAGATATATCTGGTCCCAAGGTGACCATTATAGACAGGTTCCACTGTATAACTCTAATACCAATACTTTGATATCAATTTTGTTCTTGCCTTGGGTTGGTAACAAGCATATCTTATTCATGACAATAACTGACTATTTATGACTAGTTTATATGGTATGATAAATCTTAATGTACATATTCTGTCCTTTGATCTAAGATACACAAAGGTAACATTGTTAGCACTTACTTTGTTAAAAGTGTTCAAAACAGCTCCTCTTGTTAATAACAATTCTGCTACTTTTGTGTGACCAAACGTTAGTGCTATGTGTAGTGGTGTGTCACCTGTCAACTGAAAATGTTACATACAGTAACATATTAATTCTTTTATCAAACTAGCTAATATACGAGTGTTGTAATAACAATTACTGTACATTGATGTCCAAAAAACTGCATACCCAGTTTATACTATCCATTATTGATTATAGTTTTTGATTGCATGATTCATTATTACTTTTGTAATTAGTTGCTTTTCATGGTTAAGCACCGCTAAGAATCCACAACCAAACAAATTGCTTTAATTTACAAAATGCAGGGGCGAATCCAGAGTTTGGCAAGGGGGTATACAAAGGTAGTAGGAATATGGAGCAGGGGGTCTGGGGGCGCAGCTTTAGCTATGCGATATGTTTCAGGACTGAAACTTTTGATTTAGAGTAGTTTTATGCACAAATATCCAAATTATAGTGCTTTCTGTGATCAAGAGTTGTGTGCAGTCATAGCTAGCTATAACTATATATATGGACCTAAAGAATAGCGTACACAAGACCATTTGCATTTCATTTTCAAAATATCCTTAGCTGGCTAAGTTTGCCCATGCATGGGATAGTGCTGCAGATGTTAGTTTGTTTCATACTCGGCAACTATGGAGGATTCTCAATAATGTTGTGTGCTGACTGTTATATTAGAGTATTTGACTGACTGCTCTATTAGAGTATCTTGATATTTAGGGGTTTTTTGGGCACGTTCCCCCAGTCTTGGATCCGCCACTGAAATAATACACAGAAGTATCTTCTAGACTGTTTTTATTCATAAATTCTTAAGTGTTGATTGCAAGAGAGTTTTTTATATAATACACATATGAAAGGAAGAGATTGGTAGTTCAACTTGAAGAGATTGGTAGTTCCTGGTAACCAATGAGGCTCGTTATGTAGTTATTAGCCATTCAGTCATTTAATGCATTGGAAAAGGTGGTCTCAATGCCTTCAGAGACTTTTGGGACTCTTATTTCAAATCTATGAAAAAACCACATCAGAATAAGGAGAAGTTACACAGGCTTGCACAGCCTTCATTTCTCACATGTTGGATGCTCTAAGCATAAAAGCTTTGCATAAGTGCTGAAAGATACTGTCAACTCAGAGGTATACACACATATACACATACTCACATTTTCAATAATTAAAGGTCATATTCGCAACCTTCTGTGGGCATAGTAAACATGCATATGGCATATACTGTACCCTGGTTCCTGGGGACATTTGGTTTCAATGGAATGGAATGGTGGTGGAATGGATTGGACTGGTGAACTGGAATGGAATTGTGGAATGGAATGATGAACTATGATTTCAACTAGTGTTTATCTCTTTGTAAAGACTGCCTCCGAACAAAGATCACCATTAAGCCATGCTAATTTAATGCCTAAATTGTGTGGTTGACCCTGTAGGAAGGTCTTATTGGTATGGAGAATGTCAAATACTGTACCTCAACACTTAAGAGTAACTGTACTGCAAACTGCCAACTTTAAACTTTTGCAATTACAATTATCTAACTATATTAATGCATGCTGTATGTGTTAATTATGGATAACATAGTTGCTATTGTTCTGGCAGCCGTATAGATAATGTTATGTACAAATCCATTCCAAATTGCACATCAGGAAAAATCAAACTAACACAACCAGTGGATAGCTACACTATTGTACTACTGGTTTTGACCACTCAAACTACTCGAGGCTGGTTCTAACAGACATCTTTTCTGGGTGGTGTGGAGAGCTCGAATGGTGGTTTTGTGCCTTGTGAAGGGCCTGGCTTGGCAAGAATCAGTGGTTTACTCGTGGATGGCCTGATAATGTTGGTCAAACGATTTTTCTGTTGATTTTGCTGCATATCAGCCACTAAGAAGCCAACACAGTCCTGTGATCTCGTGTCTGCACTTCAATCGTGGTCTGCCTCCATTTTGAAGTTTATCTCTTGCCCCCCACCCTCCTGAACATTCGTAATACTACTTCACGCGTTCAACTGCTCAGATTTTCCATCTTACTTGGTGGGAAACTCTACAAGCAGCTACAAGTACTGGAAGTGGTTTGAAAGGTAATAGACTGATATTATAACTCTTGTGTAAATTTCATATACGTGCTTGCTATCCTTGGCGAGTTATGCTGGCTTGAATTCTTTAAAACCGTTTATCTCGAAACTTCTAATGTGCGCTTTGGAACATTTTTCCAAAATACAGTCACATATCACTCCAGGCATGTCAGGTACACAAATGAACCTCATCAATAAGCAGTAAAATATACATTGTAAACAAGATTGCAATTTAGACATGAAAATAATGGTCTTTAAAGAGGTGGTCTTGTGACATAAAACAATACCTACAGTAATGCTCAAATTCAATGTCGCACTTGCTTGCACTATTTTCTTGAGTCATGAGTACACTTGATCAACCTAGGAGGCTAACAAAGTGCTTTCAGTGATTAAATTACTATAATAGAGTCCATTGGGAAGGTTGTTCAGTAAGTCTGTAAGGCCATGCACCTCAGAGCAAAGCATACCTGTGTGCAAATTTAATAGTCCATTTATCCTTTATTGCACATAATGGCTACTTACCATTAAATGGTTTCAGTTATGTGGATGTGTACAGAAAAACATAGCACATATATAGCTACACAAAAACAATCTTGCAAAAACAGTCGTATATTCACAGCTGGCCTGCACTAGGTGTGGGTTTAACATTCATTAACTCTACCTTCATGATCATGTGTATGCATTTTTGAGGGATATGCAAATTATTATCCACTGTATATGGGTGTATGAGCTTACATCATTCACAGTGTTTAAATCAGCTCCTCTTGACAGCAATAGTTCTACCATCTCTGTGTTCCCACTTTCCACTGCATTTAGTAATGGATTTTTACCTACCTAAAGAGTATAATAGTCATCATTTTATACATACAAGTGTCAACCACCAAAGTGATAATAACTAGATATCTGAATGATGGTATTACAACATAGCCCTGTGGGAAAATCCCACTTTGGCATTGAGCAAAATAATTGTTATGACATACCAATGTAGGGATTTTTCCACAGGGAAATGTTGTAATACTATCATGCATATTTCTTGTTTCACTCCTGGATCCGTAGCTAATTCATCTTTTAAACTGATAATATTTAGTGCATATATATGTACCAGCATAAGGAATTTTAAGTTTGTTTATGGCTCATGGAAATAAAAAAGTAGTGAAGCAAGGGAGTTCACCTACACTTGAAGATATACTTAAAATATCCACTAGTATATCTTCAGGTGTAGGCAACCTCTACTTGTTTCACTACTTTTTATTTCCATGATCACAATCGGACTTAAATTTTTTAAATTTTTTTATACTTGTTTGTTTACTTTTTTGATGACTGGTGTACCCATGAATATACAATAGAATGGAAACAATGGTGCCAAGCTTATTGCTTTCACCTGAACGTGCATCCCAAATATAAATTACTGAAATAGCGAAGTGGCCATTATGCTTCATTTTCAGCTATGTTTAGCCTGTCATGCAGCATTACAAACAAAGAAACACTAAGAGAAGTACCTCTGCAGTCAATCAGCCACAACGAAAAATTTGGACAATTCCTGTGAAACGTAGGGAAGCCATCATGTAGAGCTAGGCAATAATTCAATACATTGGCAATATCGCGATATTGAACTACACAATATATCGTATTGAGGTAACTTATAGAGCCACAAGAATATCTTCTAGACAATAATATATATATAATCACCAATATTGCCTATATCACCTAATTAAATCTGACTAGTGGTTGTGTTTTTTGCACTTGCTATATACCTACAAGGAAAGGCAATTCGATTATGGACAAATTCCAGCTGTTGTCTGCCATCATTTTACATTCTATGATACAATATGATGCAACAATGTGTCACTAGTCTCACTGCTTGACAAATCTAATTATACTCAACATTTAATCATATCGTGAATATAAGCTTGGCAATATATCGAATAGCATTATTTTCAGTATCGTCCAGGACTACCATCATGTGGCACTACCAAGAATCAACACCTTGCTCTGTCAGCAAAGATAAATGAGGCACAATTGAGGACACGGGTAAGTCCATGAAGCATGCATTGTACACACTGTGCAGTATGCCAAAAGGCACCAGTCGAGCTGAAGTGACATCAAACAGTGAAAAAATCAAGTCTATAGCCTTAGCCTTTATCGAGTTATGTTTGTCTGAAGGTATCAGTCAATCAGTCAGCCAGGAAGTCAGCCAGTAGAAAATTCCACTAAATATAAAAAATTTAAAAGTTCGTAGCAACTTTTTGGGAAGTGTTTCAGGTTGTACTGAAGGCACTTTTGGGTTTGGTTATACCTAACCAATACTACCAAGATTCCATGAAGGTATTGTGAGGCTGGTTTTAGGGTGATATGTTTGGCCAAAAAAGCCAAAACCTTCATGATCCCTAATACAGTACTATCATACTGTATGATAATATCATTAATCCAAGCTAAGTTTATTGTTACATCACAAGTACATACATTCACACATAGGTATTTAAAATAAGTCTAGTACATTGTATTTGATATACAGTGTACCCATCAAACTATGTTCTCTTCACTATAGCAATGCTTGTAAAATTACCACATAAATGCAAACACAATACAGCATATTTTTGTAAGGCTTACTTTGTTAACACTATTTAATTCAGCTCCTTTTGATAGTAACAGTTCTGCTACTTGTGTACAACCACTCTGTGCTGCTTTTATTAAGGGAGTGTCGCCAAACTGTAGTGATAACAAGTTACATTATTTGTTAAATCCCAAGATATAATCATCTATAATATTTTCATATGAACTATCACAAAAATAGAAGTGGGTTTCTCTGGCTGTTTAAATATACCGTATAGTAAAAAACTTTAGCAGTAAAAAACTTTGACGAATTTGGCGAATAGCGTTCAATTCGCCAAAGTTTTTTTCACCAATTATTTTAGATTATCACATGAGCACATTGAGTAACTAGAACTTGAGATGAAGGTCAGCTCGTACCACCACACAATAAAGATTGAGCTGACTTTGAAGATCTTCCTAGGAATTTGTCCCACTGTTGTAAGCACTCCTTGGGATAGAATTTCTGACCGGCTTCCGGCACGTCAGCTAGTTCATCGTCTCGCGATGGATTTGGCCAAATACTTTGATATACGTGATAACCTCTGCTACTGGAGGTCACTGCGGGAAAAGTAAATACGGTTGCTTCCTGCATCGCAAGAGATAACGAAGCACGCCTTTGCTACCACGTCGTTAGATCAGTAGCTACAAAAGTACTGCTACAACAACGATAGCTATCTATACACTTAATACACTACTTAACTGATGAGTTGACATGCACCTTCTTGTTATCTTTATGTACAGTACCGTACAGTAAAAACTTTGGTGAATATTATTTCAATCGCTAAAGTTTTTTCAGCCAATTTTTTCAACAGAGGGCCGGGTTTCGTCACACTTTTTTACCGCCAAAGTTTTTTACTATACGGTAACTGAACATGTCTTGAGACCTGTTTTAGCAAACATCAATATTTTGATTTGGTCTCCTTACATGTACAACCAACTTAATCATTCAGTACTGTAGAGTAGGGATCCTCAAAGAAAATAAGATTTCCAAAATGCTGCCATTTCAGGGGCGGTGGAGCAGGCCAAAGAGTGAGGGGGCCAGGCCAGCTGTAAGCTGAAGACCAAAAAAAAGTCATAGCCTGCTGACAATAGCTGCTCTCCACCAATTATATCTCCTTATTTATAACTACACATATGTACTAAGTAGCTTGCTACACTGTTTCTCTTAATACTGTGACTGCTTTATTAGAGTATCCAGATCCTGACTGTTCTATTAGAGTATCTCGATCTTTTCTTGCAAACAGTGTCCCATAAAAGTGGGGGGGGGGGGGGGGGGGGGGCATGGTCCCCCTGGCCCCCCCGTCTCCACCGCCTATGTGCCATTTAAAATCATAGAAATATTCTATGTGACTTAATATACCTTCATGGAAGAAACTTCATGTATCTGACATCAAGTCTGGTGTTAAGACTTTGAAAAATTGCACAGAAGTCACAATATTGAGTTGTTGCTTTTAATTTCCAAACTGATTTATGATCTGCCTGCCTGCCTTCCTGTGCTTGCCTGCCCACCCACCCGTTCACCCACCCACCTGCCTACCTGCCCTCCTGACCACAGTTTAAAGGTAAATGCACATCATACAACCATCATTTTACACTGCAATATAACAACCTTGTGTACCTTTAGGAGTTCCAATAAGCATCTACCATCTGCACCTTGCCCCTACCTTTCATCTTAAGTCTTAATAATTGCAATCTTCTTAATGCAAGGAAATCATATTAAGGAACCATATCGATACTTTCCTATATGCGTAAATGTCAATATTATTTGATGTGCTTACACCAAGATATTTCCTCTTTCTTGTATGCTTTGTCAAAATTTAAGTAAATAATCTCTTGAAATTTGACACAGATAAAAGCATATTAAATTGCACATGGTAATAACATGACAATTGGTGTGTACATAGGGTAATCCATTGTAGTAGTGGTAATGGTGTAAAAGAAATCAGCGTAACAGCTATGGAGTTACAAAGCAAAAACAAGTGTAAAATTGCTAGGCTGAGATACTCTTAAAAAAAGAACAGTCACTGCAAAATAAGCAAAACACATGACCTAAGTGACCTAACACCCAGATCTTTATTTCATTTAGAACTGCGACACTATTAAAATGTACATACCATAAAGAACAAAAGTTTGGCATGACTTAAGCTCAGCATGCAAAGCAGGTTGGTGGATAAAAGTTTAGTAAATTTACCATACAAACAGTATAAGTAGCTAATTGGGAAATAAAATTTGGCAAACTTCCTTCATTTTGCCAAATTTTCCACCATAATTTAATTTTTGTCATCATAAGTATATCTTTCATAGTGAGTACATCAATTGGGGTAGCAGTGTACATCATATATGTAAGTGTAAGCACATGATATATAACATTATGAAATAACTCACGCTGTCAGCACCATGTAAATTGGCTCCTCTGGATAATAAAAGTTCAACTATCCATGTGTACCCCTTCTGTGCTGCTTTTAGTAATGGAGTTCTGCCTAGCTACAGTAATAACATATTATAATTGATATCTAGATCTAAACAATCCAATTGCAAATGCATGCGTGTGACATGACCATTATCAGGAGCTCAGGAGCTTATAAGCTCCTGCCATTATATATACATGTAGTACTTACAAAGCTGTTAAATCAAAGGTATTAGTTGTATTATAGACTACTCTAATAGAACTTCCCAGTTGTAAAAGTATTAATTTTATCCAGCCCAGTAGAAATTCCGTTTCAAATATTTTGCATTCTTCCAACTGTTGTTTGATTCTTTTACAACTATATGCATTTGATATTTCATTGTACCATCATCATCTCTTGCTTCACTACTTTTTTATCATGAAACCCCACTTCATTTTAATAAAATAACAGTTTTATTACTGTAACAATTAGCCTTATACAGACACGCTAAAGTTGCAAGTGGCACATTTTAATGCGGTGTATTCAAATCTTTTGCATTTGCAAACAATGGAAAAAATAATTGTAGCAATGTGGACATGTTTTCACCATTATTCAATGCCAAAATAGAGATTTCCCCCATATTGCAACAATTCCAAGTAGGGATTTTCTGACATCACCTCTTGTTTCACTATTGCAATTCATTTTATTTTTGTGCAAAAATGTTCGTGATAAAAGTTTTCATGTAAAAAATTTTCGTATGATTTACATGAATGACTGCACTATTAGAGTAGTTCGATCTTTAGTAAAAATTTCATGCAAGAAATTTTCGTACAAGTTTTGCATATGAAAATCATTTTACAATGAAAAAAAAAGCAAATTACAGTACTTTTTTTATTGCTGGAACCCTATATACTAGATTAATAATTTTTATTACACTAGTTTATTAACATTTTAAGCTACAGTATAAAATGCACATGTGGTTGTGACTGCTGTGTTAAAGCATCTCATTCTCACTACAGTACTACACAGTAGGGGCACCCAATACCTTGTTTTCTACAGAGTTAGATTATTGGGGAATGTGGTGGTCTCAGTACTAATGATAAGAGGTATGGTGGCATATTCTGATCGTTTCAAGGGGTGTGGCCCATTGCAATCATTTCTAAGCTTAGCTTAGGCTATGCTACCTTACTGTTAGGGTGGCCCACAATCCATTGTGCCTCTGGTTTCATGGTGGATCTAGCAATGGGATACTACCATGATCATCCAACAATGGTAGGGGGGATCAATTTGTAAAGTTGATTTTTTGGTTGTTGTTTTCACAGAAATATTGATTTTAATATCTCACGAGATGCAAAATTTATTTTTTAAATTTTGTGCTCCACACAAAGGAGCGAATAAAACTTGCTACTTAGCTAGATATTATCTAGAGCTATTGTAATTAAAAAGTACGCACAGTAATAAGCAAATTATTCACTTGGTTCCCAGCACAGGGTTGCTTTCTTTTAAAAATCAGAAAATGAAACACAAAATTTTGAATTCAAGCTGCCCTACCAGCCAAGACAAGGAAAGCTTAAGTCTTCTTCACAAAAATATGATAAGGTTAGATGCATAGTCTATCTATGCTGTTAGTCTGGAAAGGATTTGAGACTTCCCACCATCAGGGTGAAGAGCATCAAAAGTTTCATACGGTATTCTCTCAGTAGTACCAAACTCCTTTCCCATACTTCTGATGCCACACTGGTTACCTAATTTTGTTTAGAATGATGATAAATGATGATCTAGAACATTTGGTAGTAGTAGCAGATGGTGTTTCTGTGATTTCATTATGATGTAGTACTCCAGCAGCTCGCCAGGAGCTCCACCTAACTCCAATCGAAAATGACAAATTTTGTGCTTTTTTGGTTTGTTTACTACTGCACTGCATGCAGTCATGTCAAATACCTTCTAGCTAAAAGCCATGTGACTACTGTAAATGGTAAATGTATAGCTACGTACTTATACATAGTTCAATGAGCTATAAATGGCACTGAAGTTTTGGTATATCACAGATTTTCTTAGCCAGAGGTGGAGGGATACTGGTTTTAAGGGATCTACACCTACAGATAATTTTACCTTTTGAGATGTCTATTTTATGCTCCTTCAAGGAAAGTGTCAATACAGAAAATTAATTCCTTGGTATGGTTCTTGGCATGAATAACAACAAGAGTTCATAATATTTGTATGGGGGCCACACACCATACAAATATTATGAATTCTTGATAACAATACAACCAGATAAAAGGAATGGCAGGCAAATATTTGTCCGAATCAAAAAAGGCACATCCCACCCAAGAGTCTGTTGTTGAGGCATAAAATATGTAGTGGTCATGCACCACTTGATTTGGCCTCTAGCCTTGTGCTAAGTGTTTTCTTGTTTATGGAGTAACACTATGTACTTCTATGAAGGTGATTTTCATTGTGCAAGATATTTCTATGATGGTTTTTAGACATGGTATTTTCGCAGCAACCATCACTTTTGGGGAAACCCTACTGTACTGCTTGGTAATGTTATATTGTGACTCATAAGTGATCTTAGAATGGAACTCCTATATGCATCCACTAGCTACTTGCAATTGATATAATAACTTGGATACAATAACTTGAGTAACAACTTGAGGTAGAGTACCATATACCATACAATAACTACAATAGCATTGTGTAGATTTCTGTACTTTCATATTATTTTCAGTTATCATGTACAATGCAACAGTGTAAGCATACAATACACTACATGTGCACAGTAGCTCACCTTGTCTGTAATTTTTATATTAGCTCCTCTTGATATTAACAGTTCAGCTGTCTCTGTCTGACTAAATTTCAAAGCTTTCAGTAATGGAGTTTCACTAGTCTATACAGAGATGATAGCATCAGACTCATGACACTGAGTTGTATGGACAAGTAAGTAAAAAGCACACGACTCAAACAAGCACAATTATTACTAAAGCAAGGTATTTAAATGTAGGCACTCCTCGCAGCAATTCGTGAGATATATTTGGTTTCATATATTCATGAATTTATCAACAAAGAAAGCCATGGGAAGATTTGTTAAGCATTTGGAATAGACCTTCAGTAGGCAAAAATCAAGATGCACAGTAGTGTGTTGTGTGAACAAAATAGCTGGCTTGCTATACTAATAGCTACATCTATTAACATGAAGAACAAAAACTTAAATATATAATACGTATCTCCATATTCCCTTCTCAAAATGGGGTGAATTTTACAACATAATAATGTACTTAATGGACTCAGTGGACTCACAGACTGGACCCATCGACTGAGCTGGAAACAGCCTCTTAACAATAAATCAGACATTATTAATTTTAGTTGTAATGCTTGTAATGCTGAAGACACCATTGTGGAGCAACAACTGCTGGTACTTCTTTTCCTCATAGGTCACGCATGCCGTAAACTATTAAAACATTATATAACATTAGTTGAGTTATAGCTTTGTAGGCTGGTACAAGGCTATCTCTACATGGATTAGCCACATTTTAAAGCCTGCGGATGGGTACTATTCAACATTGAGCTGGTGGGCATGGCACAACACTATATGGCTAAGCAACAACAAAGAATATTTTGTGGCTGCCTAAACATTAACACCACTGAATTAGATTTAAGATATACTTGTTAAATACATTAACTACTTACACATGACAAGCTATGGTGAGTGCCTGGTTGTAACATAGCAAAGAATGTAGATTGTGCACAAATACTTAGTACCTTATTTGAACTATTTAAATTGGCTCCATTTGACACTAACAGTTCTATTATCTGTGTATAACCTTCCTTTGCAGCTTTTAGTAAAGGGGTTTCACGTTTCTACAGAAATGATATCAATAGACATAGCTATAATTTTTGATCATTAACATTGCATATGTATGTGAGAAAGACTATTTAATTAAATGAATACAATATTTACTATGGATATCCTTGTGGATTGTATTAGTAGCAACACTCATACAGATAGGTCTGAAACACACGTGGCTAGATAGTACTACACTGTCTATATGCATATAGTATCCCATGCTAATTGTAGGGGGTCTGGGGCATGCCCCCCAGGAAATGTTTAAAAATTAGGTGTCAGGAGATTGAATTTGGAGGCATTTTTGGTGGTTTTAGCTGTTAATCAAATACTAGTACTTTTAAATACATGCTTGACTGTTGTATTAGGGTGACTGCTCTATTGGGATGACTGCTCTATTAGAGTATTTCGATCGTGATTGACAAGTTTCTGGAAGTTCACGTTATGACTATTGTGCAATACAGCTTTAAGTTGGGGGTGCTCAGCACCCCCAGTAAAATAGTTGGGGGCGCTGGAGCACCCCCAGCACCCCCTCTTCTGCCGCCTATGAGTATGTAAACTGTTCATTGTAGCTTACTGTATTAATGTAGATGTAGTAATAATCATATTAATACATGCTTAAGTACCAGCTTGTGTGTGTGCATGCATTCATGCATGCATATGTGCATGTATACACAAGTGTGTGTGTGTGTGTGTGTGTGTGTGTGTGTGTGTGTGTGTGTGTGTGTGTGTGTGTGTGTGTGTGTGTGTGTGTGTGTGTGTGTGTGTGTGTGTGAGTGTGTATGACTTAAAACATATGCACCAATGTACATTCATAAAATTATAATAAACAATATTTCACATTTTAAAATGTAATCATGTATCAACCATGACAACTACACAAATGAAATCATTACTGAAGACAAAGCCCTGTACTCCTCTCCAGAGCTCCTAGAGTATAAGGAGCAACTTCTACAATTTCCATGATTTTTTTCACACATGTTGTTATATCATGGATAGGGGTTGGATTGGTGAGTTGGGCACCAGATAGTCAAACTTGACTAGGGCAAAAATCAAAAAGCTGTAGGCTTAATCCATGCATCTGGTAGCATCAAATGCACTGTAATAGCACAAAAGTTACAGATTTCACTTTTGCATAGCACTGTGTGGGCCTTTACACTCTTATGAACTACAGCTCCAGAAAGAAGGCCTATAGAGTTGGAAGCTATGGGGAATCAATAGGCAGATAGTGTAGTTGTCTTTTGCCAGTATTATCCTAATTAATTATGTGCCAACTGTTGGCTTTTCCAATTAAGGTCACATATGTAATACTATGATACACAGTGTTTTTGCAATAACTCACAATGTCTTTATAGTTCACATTGGCACCTCTTGACAACAGTTTTTCCACTAATTGTGTATAGCCTTTTTCACTTGCTTTCATTAAAGGAGTTTCGCCTACCTGTAGTGATAATAACGTAAGAGATTTACAGCAATTCAACACTACACAACCTTACATGTAACACAGGGTGTATGCACTAAGGCATCAGAAAACTGTTGACATGTATTGTACTGTGAAGATTGATAAATTTGAACTTCACATCTCCCAAATCAGGGGCATGCCATGTAATTACAGGAACATGCCATGTAATTAAGACTTTATCTCAGTTATACAAGTACACAGAAAAAATTCGAATTTTCAACTAGAGTAGGGACCATAGCACATCGATAAAAAGTACTGAAACAAGTTGTAGTAGTGCATGATGTTAAATCGCAGCAAAACAATAAGAAGTGTTATATTCCTACTGTGCTCAAGATGCCATAATGGAAATGCACAGTAGGGATATAACACTTCTTATTGTTTTACTGCAATTTAATATCATGCAATACTCCAACTTGTTTCAGCACTTTTTACCGATGTGCTATGGTCCCTACTCTAGTCGAAAATTCCAAATTTTTCTGTGTACTTGTTTGTTAACTTTTTTTTGTACATAAAAAGACTGATGAACTCATGCATATCGCATCTGAAATGGCGCTGCACCCCAGCTATATCAATTATTGTCTGAAAAGTGAAGTATCCATTATGCTTCTTTGTCAGCTATATTCAACCCATTACAGAGCAGTACGAATCAAGAACTGTTCAAAACGCACCTCTGCAATCAAAATAACCACTGCAAAAAATACAGACGATTTTTGTTTTGAAGGAAAGCCATCACATGCTACCACCAAATCAACACTTCTCGCTGTCAGCAAAGATGAATGGGTCACAAAGGATGACACTGGTAAGTCCATGAAGAATGCATTGTACATACTGCAGTATGTCAAAGGTACCTGTCGGGCCAAAGCAACATCGAACAGTGAAAAAATCAAGCCCGTAGCCTTAGCCGTTATTGAGTTATGCTTGTCTGAAGACATCAAGCAGTCAGCCAGTCAGTCAGTCAATCGGTAGAAAATTCCATTAAATAAATTATTTTTAAAATTCCATAGCAACTTGTTGAAAGTGTTTTGGGTTGATCTGAAAGCTTGTTTGGGCTTAGTTTTACCTAACCAATACTGCCTCATCGTCGTCAGGGAAAATTGAGGTTGATTTTTTGGTGATATTATTCCATGGGCCATGCCTACTCCTTTGTGGTCCCTACTATACAGTAACTATTGTAGTGTACGATAGTGATGCCACAATATAGAATTTTTGAAATATCACAATAATCACAAAATACTTTTATGCTTATCATTGCATTATTAATAAATATTTTCAAATAGCTACAAAACAAAAGCTAGAGACAATATTAAATTATGTATTTTGTCCATATGTGATTAATTAGCATATAACAAAACCAAAAACAAACTTGATTTCTTTTACAGCATGCTAAATAGCAATAAACATTTTTTGTACAGTTTTTGACTACATGTACCAATGATAATTGTTAATTAAATTCCATAGCATCATGATTATAAGCATTGTGCTATTGTATCGTATTACCACAATTTATGTCATTGTATATCATGTATTGTAATTATCATGGCATCACTAGTCTCAGTAAAGCAATACGGTTTCTTGCTATGATAGCTACATCAAACACTGTGTTAACTGTAATGATAGCTACATCAAACACTGTGTTAACTGTAATGATATCTACATCAAACACTGTGGTAACTGTAAGTAAACACCTGCAGCTGTATATTTATAGCACTAAAATTATTCCAGTGATCCTCTTCCCCAAGGATTTGACAGGCCACAGGAACACAATAATTGGTTTAATATGTGCTTATAATGCTTTATAGATGTGTAAGGTGGAAGCAAATGTGCTTAATCTGTTTTCAAAAGCTACAGGTAAAATGTGTTAGGGAGAGTATCAAACTTTGCTATACCCAATGAAAAATGAGTCCATAAAGTAGCCCGCATATCTTTGTGTCCTCTCGTAAATCTGACCGTGTTGATTGCCCAGATTTAACACCTTCTTAGTTTGGTTGAGTGGTCCGCATTGAATCTCTATGATTAAAACTCCATCTAGACATGTCACTTTCACTATCAGAACTGTCAAGGTATGGAATGATGACCATGACGAAATCTTGAATTAAGATGTCACATGCGAAGTTTACATCTATGGCTTTCCAGGTTAGTTGGCTGTGTCTTTCTCTTTGTACTGAGTTCCTCAATGCGTTGTGCCATACTTTTCTCAAATACACTGTTCTTTCACTCTGTAGCTTCAGTCTCTCGACATATATGCATGCACCCACTGTACTCATAATTAGTCACCAATCAACACAAATCACTAAATCATTTGAACAATGCCATAGGACTTTACAGGTTCAATTTTCACAGGGTATAGTATAGTTTGACACTCTCCCTACACCATTATAAACTCTTGGTAATAATGCACCAATAAGAGACTTCGCTGATTATCTGACTAGTTGATATCAAGCCACACAATAGTGTGTCATGCGGCCCAAGAAAGCTGGTATGCCACACAGTGGGTATGTTGATAGAGGGAAAAAATGCAATTTTCATGCAAATGCAGCTCATAACCAAATAGAATAAATTTTATGGTGGAGTTGCCCACTGGGTAGAAAAGAGCATTCAGCTATGTAAAAGGTCACCCTGTAAAGAATGAAGTTACGTATGTAACAACTAGTAGAGAGTTCAGCCACAAACAATCCATCCTAAGAGGTTAGCATAGTAACTCAGTTACAAACAAGTTACCCTGTATAGACACTTCAGCTATATGGAAAGTCACTCTATAGAGAACTCAGCTACAAACACTTCTCCCTGCTATGATTTACAAGTCACCCTTTAGAACACTGGGTATGGATTAATAAAACAAAACTGGTATATCACCCATCTCTACTCTTATTATGTACTATATGTGTATTAGTTGAA
This sequence comes from Dysidea avara, assembly GCF_963678975.1. Taxonomy (NCBI): domain Eukaryota; kingdom Metazoa; phylum Porifera; class Demospongiae; order Dictyoceratida; family Dysideidae; genus Dysidea; species Dysidea avara. Next base: position 10,736,596 of record NC_089279.1, on the reverse strand, counting down.
TGAACGTTCTATTAGGATGGCTGTTCTATTCAGAGTGACTGTTCTATTAGAGTACATAGATCACAACATTATTACAACTATTAGGCTTTTGCATTATAACTGCATAGCACTTGCTTTTAATTTGATGAATAGACTATTCACATTGTAATTTTTAATTGTTTTTTGTAAGTGCATGTGCAATAAAAAAGATGAAAATGAAACATCTGAAGGAAAAAACTGAAGAAATTAAGCCAAATTGTGAAGGCTCATATGTTGGGAATTCCTTGAGCCATTATGCTCAAATTGGCATGTGGACTGATGAAAGTAGCATGCATTTTCACAACATAGATTATCTCATATCATAGAGGTAACACAGAGCTATGTATATGCAGAAACCATTGTATTGTTCTTCCTGTTAAGTGTGGCATGCTACAGCTTCTTGGGATACACAACATTTAACTGTGTGTCTTGATATGACATAATAATAATATTGGGCTTACATTATCTGCAATATTCACATCAGCTCCTCTTGATAACAATATTTCTGCCATCTGTATGAGATTATCCTCCACTGCAGCAACTAATAGAGACTATAAAAAGACAAAGCATTGATGTATACAAATCATCACGTAAACACTGGGAGTGCATATGTATAAATACTAGTGCACAAACAAATGTACTGAAATTCGAAGGTTCATTTGTAAAAAAAGATGGTTGAATCTACTCGGTAGGTGTCCAATGTCCATAATTAGGTACACATGCTGCTGGAAGTACTACAGGACACAACCAGGGATAACAGAGAGGCAAAACTACCACGTATTTTTATTATCTCTGACATGACACACCATGTATCAACTTGTTTGCAGGGATGAAACCTGTAATTCACTTTTGTTTACACTCGCAGGTCACATGAAGTCAGAAGTGTATCACAAACCAGGTTTACAGCAAAAACACTGAACATTGTACTTCACTATTGTTTACACTCACATTACTATTGTATTTCTACAAGTAAGTACGTATGAAGAATTCTCATTCTTATTCTTTCAGATAAAACTTTAATTGTGGGTTTTAATTAATAGAAACATCAGATTATTTGCAGTTCTTATTCAAATTCTCAATTCTAGCTTTCATTTATGGTAAGCTCAAATGTAAAGTTGTCTCGTGAAAGTGAGAGCAATTAAAAACTCACTAATTGAAGGGTGTAGCATCCATTTTCTTGCGAGTATTCATCCCAAACAAATGGGATAGATACTTTCAAGCGAAATGGGTGCCACACCCTTTAATTAGCAAGTCTTTTAATCACTCACACTATCGCAAGACAACATTACATTTGAGTAGTACTGTATACATCTAGTACTATATGCATTAATATATATTTTCAGTGAAGTTTTAGCAAACCCTTACCTATCAACTTATAGTGCTTTAGTCTGCCATTATATGCACCATTTTAAAACTCAATAAGGTTTTAAGTATTCAAAATGGCATGGCTGAGTAAATGCCATTTGTGACATAGTTAGATTTGGATGTGCTGTATGTAAAGCATATATAGTCAGGAACTTCTAAGGAGGAGCTGGTTGCACCTAACAGCACATTGCCCAGTTTCCCTCCCATTTAGCACATTGTATAATGCCAACCATCAAACAAAGGGGTGCCTGTGCTTCAGCAGAACTGAAAATAAAATAGAGCAAATATTATGCAAGTAGCTTTTTACACACTACATATATCCCATTCACATGCACTACTCATCTAACTTGGGTACAGCTAAAAAAAACTGTTATGTGACTTGATGATCCAGCTATGCCAAATTGGGCTTAACTCAGCATGATAAATTGAGGAGGGTTAAAAAGGATTGTCCTGGGCTAGGATACAATGTAAAGCATTCCAGACTGGTTAACAATATTCATTTGGTTTTTGTTAGTCATACAGAAAGCATTCTCTGTAAACTAAAACTATAATATTACAGCATGGCTATGATGTACAATAAGATTTGTCATACTTCCAGTAGACTCCTAACAATTTTTCCTATTGATATCAAGACACACGGTAGTGTGTCGTGCGGCCCAAGAAGCTGGCACGCAACACCCGTGAGTATATTGACAGGAAGAAAGAAAACGCAATTTTCACACCTCCGTAGCTCTGTTCTGCCTTGATGAAACAAGACAATTTTTGCTGTGGACACGCCCTCCAACATCAGCACTCCACATTCCAAATTTGAGCGAAATCGCTTCAGGCGTTCCCGAGATATGCAACTTCAAAAATTGGCTTAATTTCTTCGGGTTTTTTCTTATTTTTCTTCCTCTTTTCGCACACTTACAAAAACTGCTATAAAACGCAAACGCAATATCCGATTGCCTTGAAATTTGGCACACAGAAGGGGGGTATAAAGGCGCATCTCGGTACCAACTTTGGCTGGAATCAAGACACACGGTAGTGTGTCGTGCGGCCAAGAAAGCCGGCGACCTCACCATGAGTATATTTACAGGAAGAAAAAAAACAGCTTTTTCACGCATGCATAGCTCCATGGCCTCTTCTCCAAAGCACACTATTTTTGCATTATAGCTGTCCCCCAGGTAGGGTACGCCACACAGCAAATTAAATTAAATTCGCAACAGCCATTTGCGAGATATGGGCGTCCAAAATTTCGTTTTAATTTCTTCGTTTTTTTCTTCTTATGCCGTACGGGGGGCTACGGGGGCTTCGATTTCTTTTCGCACACTTTGCAAAAATTGCTATAAAATGCAAACGTGTAACTCGATTGCCTCAATCTTTGGCACAAATTAAGAATGTGTAATGGTGGATTCACGTACCAAGTTTGTTGTAAGTCTGAGTAGTATTCAAGGAGTTATGGACGTTTATTCACGTAAAAACAGATCAAACTTCTGTCACGGCTACAGGGTAAACCAAGCATAGAAATAACTTGAAAATTGGTGTGTAGATAGGCTGATCATCGTAGCAGTGCCTTTTGATAGTTTGAATAGCAATAGAGTTACAGCGACAAAGTTATAAAGCAAAAACTAAGCAAGTGTAAAATCGCTGGATCGAGATACTCTAATAGAGCAGTCACCACGGGGTAAAAAGGTGTGCAAAAAATGTCGAAAAAAACAACTTACCAGAGTTCAAACCAGGGACTTCCATACCTAACACCTCCATCCTTAACCACTGAACCACTGCTACCTTGACTGATCACCTTACTTAATTTCTGCTTTATAAATGAAATTTCTAGTTGAAATCTGCTTATAGTCAAACGTTTGTAATTTCATAGATCTACCAATAGAAGTTCTAGACTGTTCTAGAACATTCTATGTATGTTCTATTAGAAGTCCTCAAAAAAAATGTGCACTCTATTAGAGTATTACAATAATATTATCAAATATTGAATTAAATCATGCAATGAAATACATTTATAAGTCTGTCTTCAATAATCATCATTGTATCTACATAGAAAAGAAGAAATGTGAGTAAAGACAAACCTCAAAGTCAGCCATAGGCTGGTTTTGGGGCCTTGTAAAGTACAAAAAGGAGTGAAATCCACACAAAAACAGCCAAGCTGTGAAAAAATGGTGTGGCCTTAAAACGCCTGGGTGAAAAAAGTTGTGAAATCAAAGGTGGCGGCCAAGAAATGGCTGCAATGACGTTAATGCTAAAAATTTTAATAATGGCTGTGTGCATTGTTAAAATTTATTAGCATTAACATCATTGCAGCCATTTCTTGGCCGCCACCTTTGATTTCACAACTTTTTTCACCCAGGCTGTTTAAGGCCACACCATTTTTTCACAGCTTGGCTGTTTTTGCGTGGATACCATAAACAGGCAAAGAGTTATGAGCGATTATTCACGACAAATAACACCAATATGTTGTCACGCCTACAGGGTAAACCGCGTATGGGAAGAAGCTGAAAATCGGTGGGTGAATAGATTAACTATTGAACCTCAAACCTTTTGTGGTTTGAAAGAAATTGAGCTAAAAACCAGGAAGATACAACGAAAAAACCAACAGTATGAAACAATTACGCAATCGAGATTAGCTAATAAAAAATGACTACTTGTCACGCCTACCAGATAAACCGCTAGGGGTAATGCTTTGAAAATCGCTGTACAGATGGAGTAATCATCTTAGAAAGGCTCTTCAATGGTGTAGAAGAATCAGACTTAAAGCCACGGAGTTATAACACGAAATCCAACTTGGTGTAGCAAGTGCAAGATCGAGATACTCTAATAGAGCAGTCATCCTAATAGAGCAGTCACCCTGAAGAGAATTCAAGAGATCAGCTAGAAACAAGTAACCTGTATAGAGATCAGCTACAAACAAGTCACCCTGTAGAGAGATCAGCTACAAACAATCCACCCTGTAGAAAGATCAGCTAGAAGAAGTTACCTTGTAGGGAGTTCAACTACGGAAAGAGATAGAAGAAATCACCTTGTAGAGTTCAGCTGCAAAGAAACCATCATGTAGAGAGTTCAGCTAAAAACAAATCGCCCTGTAGAGAGATCAGCTAGAAGAAGTTTCCTTGTAGAGAGTTCAGCTAAAAACAAACCACCATGTAGAGAGTTCAGCTAGAAGAAGTTACCTTGTAGAGAGTTCAGCTACAAAGAAACCATTCAGTAAAGAGTTCAACTGCAAACAAATCACCTGTACAGAATTCAGCTACAAACAAATCACCCTGTAGAAAGATCAGCTAGAAGATGTTACCTTGCAGAGAGTTCAGCTACAAACAAATCACCCTGTAGAAAGATCAGCTAGAAGAAGTTACCTTGTAGATCATTCAGCTACAAACAATTCACCCTGTAGAGAGAGCAGCTAGAAGAAATCACCTTGTAGAGTATTCAGTTACAAAGAAACCACCATGGAGAGTTCTGCAATAAATATATGTATTATATAATTATGAAATTTGTACATTTACTGATAAAATCAGAAATATTTAAAGTACATCTGCTTCATCTTTTCTTCTTCCTGTGGCAAAGAAAAAAAGATAGGTTTAAAAAGTCCCAAAGCCGGCCATAGGCCGGCTTTGGGGTATACAAATACAAAAAGAAATGAAATCTAATCCAAAACAGTCAAGCTGTAAAAAAGAAGTGTGGCCCTCAAAAAGGCTATGGTGAAAAAAGATGTGAAATCCAAGGTGGCGGCCAAGAAATGGCTGTGATGGTAGGTTAATGGTAAAAATTTTAATAACGACAATTCAGGTGAATTTTTGTGCCGCTTGGTCTTGGCACAAAATTCACCTGAATTGTTGTTATTAAAATTTTTACCATTAACCTACCATCACAGCCATTTCTTGGCCGCCACCTTGGATTTCACATCTTTTTTCACCATAGCCTTTTTGAGGGCCGCACTCCTTTTTTACAGCTTGGCTGTTTTGGATTAGATAGATATTCTTGGTGAAAGAAGCACCCAATACATCATACAGTTTACTCTTTACTTCATTACTAGACTTTTACTAAGAGCCTAAGCCAAAAGAAAGCTTGATATGGATCGTGTGCTAGTTATTTACACACAATCCACAGCTCACATGTTGAGCAGTACTGTGAACAAAACTGACTCAAGTTTAATAACCTGAGTGGACCAAAGTTGAAAGTTTTAACCCAGGACAGTATGTGCATGAGATGCTGGATGCATATAAAGTACAAAATTTTCTGAAACAACATTGTAAAATGTACTGGAAGTAACCTTTGATCCATTAATTGCAACACAAAGTTTCACTGCTTTTTGTAGCACAGTTTGACCACTAAGTTAGAATTAGACAACATTTTCTTTAATAAATTCAGTTAACACAAAGATTATCCCTACTCAAGAACATCCATATACCTTTCTGCAGAAAGCGCACATGCACTTGAAGCCCAACTATGGCCAAACAAATGTTTGAATATCATAAACAGATTGAATTACTCTGTCAGCTATTCTAATGGAATACAGTTACTGTATTAATCACACTAACACGTCAACATCAATAGGTTGATAGGCTTGAAAACTACTAGCATATACTTAAGCTCCTTCTATGCTACAAATGGCACCTTTGACCAGCAAAAATACTACACCACATGTCAACTACAACCTGCCCATTTGGTTTTTATTCATCTGATTTGTAAACAGTTTGTCCTAGGTTCAAATTAAATGAAACTTAATGGGTTTGTATTACATACTGTACAACAAATAAAGTGCTTTACATGGTGATCCAGCATACTATTACAATTATGATAGCTTTCAGCTCACAATAACAAGTTTAATGCTGCAAATACTCACTTTACTAAAATCAGCTCCATTTGACAGCAATAGTTCAGCTACTTTTATACGACCCTTGCGTAGTGCTAGAAGCAAGGGTGTGGCATGATGCTGTACAATAAAACACAACAATAAGGTTAACTAGTGAATCAAAAAAATGTCATATAAGAACTCACAGCATTTTCACTATTCACATTAGCTTCATTTGATATTAACAGTTTTGCTACTTGCAAGTGACCTTGCCTAGCTGCTAGATGTAATGGAGTGTCATTTATCTGCCACAAATCAATTTAAGATTACATACTTATTAATTAAACAAACAAATGCCTACATATTTGCATATGCATGCCTGTACAGTGGTGAAGGAAACTGTTGATGTGGGGGTTATAAGAAAGGTATGGAATCTCTTTGAGAGTAAGGGTCTAGGAGCCAGGGCCGCCCAGAGAAATTAAGGGGCCCAGGGCAAAGAGTTAAAGTGGGCCCCAGGGGCAAGAAGGTTTCCATTCTGAATCACAACTTCACCCAAGTTGAAGACCCAAAAAAAGGTCATTACATGCTGACAATGACAATAGCTATACCCCTCACTAACCATATCTCCTTATTTATAAGCTTGCTACACTGTTCCTCTGAAGAATACTGTGTCTGCTCTATTAGAGTATATCGATCTTAAAAACAAGTATTCAAGAGGCCCTTTGTGGGGCCTCCTGGGGCCCCTTTCAGGCTGGGACCCGGGAAAAAATGCCCCAGTTGCTCCCCCTGTGGGCAGCCCTGCTAGGAGCTGCAGCAGCTGTAGCCATTTGCCTCAAAGTTTACTAAAATTTGTTTATAGGATTATTTTCAAGTATTATCTCATCAAAAGGATACAAAATAAAGTTTATGTTATCTGCAGTTAGACCACAGCATGATGAAATACTCAAATTTCATTGGCTACTTACAGGAATCTAAATCCTGTAGATCCCTTGTTTATGTCTCAATAGATCCCTGTATCTGGGGCAATACAAAACACGGCAACCATGCCTGTAACATTGGCAATGCATGGGCATTTAACTGAATAGCAAGTGCTGTTACAAGTTACAGAGAGGTGTATTGGGCTTGTTTCTACAAATGAACATTATATTTCTTGTGTCACAAGCAGCAGTGAAGTACAACAAGCAGCAGTGAAGATACAACAATGAGCTGTGGTCCTCCTTAATTACTTAGACATCAAAACACAGGGTTCCACGGAATTTAGAAACCCTTAGGCCCCGTAGTAGCACGCTTTGTTTGTGCACCGGCCTTTCGGGTTACTAAAATCCGTAGAACCATGTGTTTCAATCTCTAACTATTATTAGACCATCTCAAAAAATTTGCTTTGGCAAAATTTATGGTGTTTCTACATCTGTGTATGTACAGTACGAGTAAAGTATACAACAGTTATACCATGATCTGTCTGATATGTCCAAGCCTGAGGGTTCCTTTGTGTCACTACTTTTTTTTCTTTGATCAAATTTAAAATTCCTTACACTTGTAGAAATTGAAAGTATGGAAGGTAGCCTATACCTGCAGATACACGTACTAGTGTACAATTAATAAATTTCTACTTCAGTCTATATATAGCCATGACTAAATTAGGGATTAATAATTAATCACTGGTACATCTGCATGTATAGGTGACCTCAATCACAATTATGAAAGTAAACAAACAAGTACAAGGAAAAGTAGAAATTTCAAGTTTGATTAGGAATCATAGAAATTGTAGTGAAACAAGGGAGTGTCAAACCCACAATACCACATTAAAATAATGAATGGCACCATACATAATAATAAAATTAATTTTACATCTGAATGCATGCTCAAACAATCGATTACTCAAAAGTGAAGTGGCCATCATGCTTCATTTTCAGCTATTTTCAGCACCATTATACAATGCTACAAACAAAGAACTGCACAAAAAAGTGATATTACAATCAATAATACAACGGATTTTGATAGTGTTTAAATTTTCCATGTTCCATATTGTGCACTTTCCTTCACTTTAAATTCCAATGCTAATGTAATCATGCAATCAGCTTTGTAGTAAGGTAGACCTACGTAGGAAGATTGTTAATGAGCTGATTACGTGACTATGAAAGCTTTGAAAGTGAAGGAACATGCACAATGCGGAATGAAGAAAATTCAAATACAGTCAAATCCGCTGTAAACATGATGGTCAGCATATACAAGAAAGCTATGGTGCTACCGTGAATCAATACCTTGCACTGTCAGCAAGAAGAAATGGGGAACAAAGGTAAGTTCATTGCGTACAATGTATACATACTACGTACGATATGCCAAAAGACACTTGTTGGGCTGAAGTAACTTCTAACAGTAAAAAAATCAAGCCTACAGCCTTAACCATTGCTGTCTGAAGGAAATGGTAAGAAGTAAGTCAGTCGGTAAGTTAGCAGAAAATCACTTAAAATAATAAATTTTGTAACAACCTATTGGACGTATTTTGGGTTGTACTGAAGACACTTTTGGGCTTGATTATACCTAACCAATACTGCCATGGCACCATAAAGGTATAGTGAGACTGGTATCTGGTCACTGTTTCTTTGTGAAAAGGTGCAAACCTTCATAACTCCTAATATACAGTGCTGTATAATATTATGGGCACAAACACTCTGTCTGACAGAGCAAGCCACTGATTTACAACTACCATTAGATTTGATGCAATAGATTTAGGGAGGTCTTGGTCATAGACGCTTGAATGGAAAATTTCAGATATACAGCTTTCTTTATTTGGGTGCATAAACTACACAGTGACTTGTCCAGATGTTATCGATTATCAGACAAACATATTTATTGTCAATCAAGTGGCGCTGCTCATAATGCCTCAAGCTAATGCCTTTCTGTGTTCAATATGAAAACAGCAACTCTGAAATTATTTGCAGACATTTAGCCTTGTCCTAATTGGTTGTGAATATGCGAATCTCTAAAGTCACCTCTGTTGTGCAATTTTAAATTTGGATGCAAGTGAATCTCATACACATCACATTCTTTTGCTATTGTGACCCTGAGTTCCATATGAGTATTGAGAGCATTAACTACTACTGATATACATGATAACTGTGCCTTTATTTCATGCGTAAATAGCTATTACTGTATTTATGCTTGCCTGACCATAGCAGACCGGCTACTGCACCTAGCATGCATCAACATCAAATCCATTTAAATGCTATTTTGACTATCCTCTCTTTTTATGGATCCCTGTCCAGTGGATTAGTAAGCAGGGCCGCCCACAGGGGGGAACTGGGGAATTTTGCCCCAGGCTCTAGCCTGAAAGGGGCCCCAGGAGCACTATCAAGGGCCCCTTGAATACCTGTTTAAAAGATTAATAGTCAGGATCTGCATTGTTAGCATGTAATGACCTTTTTTTTTTTGGTCTTTGACTTACAGTTAGGCTGAAGTTGTGATTCATAATAGAACCCTTCCTTGCCCCTGGGCCCCTCTTTAACTCTTTGCCCTGGGCCCCCTAATTTCTCTGGGCGGTCCTGTTAGTCAGACCAAAATACTCTAATAGAACAATCTTCAGGTGTAGGCGACCCTTGTTTCACTACTTTTTCTATTACATAATTATGCATCAAAAGAAAGACTTGATGTTTTCATCTGAATGCGATCTCCAACTATCAATTACGTGAAGTGGCCATTGCACTTTGTTTTCAGCTATGTTCAGCCTGTTAAATAGTGTTACACCTCTGCAATTAATCTAGCCACCATGGGAAATATGGACGATTCCCATTACAAACATGGGAATTCTTCACACGCTACCACAACTTGACACCTCAGCATAGACAAATGGGACACAAAAGGGACAAAAGAATGTCTGTGATGTGTGCATTGTACGTACTGTAGTATGCCAAAAGGCACCTCTCAGACTGAATGGATGTTAAACAGTGAAAAGTTCAAACCTATAGCCCCAGCTGTTATTGGGTTACACTTGTCCAAGGCATTAATAAGTAAGTACATAAGTAAGTCACTACAAAATTCATTCTTTTAAAACTTTGAAGTCACCCATTAGAAGTATTTCGGGTTGTACTGAAGGCACTTTTGAGCTTAGGTATACTGCCAAGGCACCATGAAGGTGCTGTGACGCCTGTGAGGCTGGCTTCTGGCCAATATATTTTTTAGAAAGAGAAACATAATTATTTACATAACTGATTCAAATCACACATGAGGCAAAATCAAAGTATCATCACCAGTGGATAGTTACACTATCATTTTGCCCATAATTACTATGAGGCTGGTCTTAACAGACATCTTTTCTGGGTGGTGTGGAGAGCTCAAATAGTGGTTTATGGCCTTGTGAAGGAGCTGGCTTGACAAGAAACAGTGTGTTACAGGTGGATGGCCTCATAATGTTGGCCAGACATTTTTTCTGTTGATTTTGCTACATATCAGAAGCCAGCACATCCCTGTAATCTCATGTCTGGAACTCCAATCGTGATCCGCCTCCATTTTGAAGTCAATAATCTCTTGCCCACCCCTTACCCCCCCACCGTTTGTGAGCACTCGTGATACTATTTTGCTCATCCAACTGCTCAGATTTTCTATCTTATTTAGCGGGAAACTCTACAAGCAGCTACAAGTACTGGAAGTGGTCTAAAAAGTAATAGATTGATGCATCTTGGTGTGAATTTCATATGCGTGATTGCTATCCTTGGCAAGTTATACTGACCTGAATTCTTTAAAACCATTTTCAAGGTTTATCTTGAAACTTCTAATGTGCAATTTGGATCGCTGGTTTTTCCAAAATCCAGTCACAATTATATATAGTTACTACCATACTGCATGAACCTCACATAAATAACATTACTATTATTGTAAACACTTACCTCTCCTATACTATTTACATCAGCTCCTATTGATATCAACTGTTCTACTATTTGAGTATGACCCTCCCTTGCTGCTATATGTAATGGATTATCTGCTGCCTAAAATGAAAAGACAAAGAACTACTGAAGCAATAGTGACACTACACATGTGATGCTATATTAATACAGGACATATTTTGTCATTGCAATTATACATGAAAATACAAAACAAACAAAGCGTGAGTCCAGCACTGGTAAGCATCATCACTTGTGTTGAGTATGACTACATTATTGTAGCAATGTTGTAATCTCATATTTATGTGAACAAACTTTAGCATATAGTTTGAAACAGTTAAATACTCACAAATGTTTGTTTATTGCCCACTTTATCTCCACAAGCACAACGAATAAAGCTTTCATAATTTTATCCAGTTCATGAAAAGTATGAATGTATAATTTAGTACAATACCAAGTTTCCAGAAAAGTGGCACTTTAAAAGGCTGTGTTACATATGGACAAGTGTCTAATATGCTATATACATGTACAAGCAGCCATTATTTTGCTATTATATTGTAACAAGAAATCACTGCTAAACATAGTTACTGACATCACAAGACATTTAATCATATAATTAGCTATGACTCAGGTAAACTTTCTCATCCAGGATTTTAATGTAGGCAGGAGGCGGATTTATTTTTAGCATTCAATATTGATAAAAATACTACATATCGTGGCAACAGCAGGATGCCTGTTAATTAGGGCTAGGCAGTAACTGCATGTATATTGTTATTACCACGTGCACATTAATAAACAATTCCAAGTTTGGTGAATGACATTGACATGTCATTGTACAAGCTAGTCCTGATTAACACAATGGCTGCTTTTCTGGCCCTAGAGCATTAGTGGTATTGTTCTAGTCTAATAATGATCACATTATGTGATGCCATCACAGCACAGTGAAGTTGCAGACTATGTATTGAAAATTGAAAAGGTTGAGATGAAGTGATAGCAAGTCAATCATTCTAATATACCAGTCAGCTACCCGTATAATGTATTCACATACTTTAAAGATTGAATTGTCTGACAAATGGAGCAATACTTACTATATTGTGATATTTACCACTGGACTCTGTTACAATATACAGCCTAGATGTAAAGCCACATTTAACTGTCTTTGTTGAGCAGCAACAGATGATCATTTCTGTGCTGCATAATGAAGTATAATCTATGATCTATGTATTCTAATAGAACATTCAGACCACAACTCTTTGCTCCTTGGGGGTGGGGATTACTATAAAGTGTATTTTGGCAACTGGCTCATATTATTTGTACCTCAAGCTTCTTTACTACAAATGCCCATCAAACTTTTCATCTATATCAGAGAACAAACAGAGATGACTTATGGAAATCTAGAAACCCACTAGAAATAGATTTGTTTAGACTAAAAAAGCCTTAGAAGTCATCAACTAAATCTATATAATGGTTGATGACATATAATAATGCAATTATAATAAACTCTTTTAATACTTGTAACCATGAATGGGCACACTATCACACATGCATGCATGCCCTTATAAGAATGCAAAAACGACAAGCCATTCAGATATAGTAATCTATAGTGGCTATATAATAATTGGCTACAGTAAACTATCAGCTATTTTTACATATATATACCCTCTCTTTGTAATTTCTCTTGAAATCAAAATGTGTAATACAAAGAAGTGCACTAAAGCAATACAAAAGCAGCTCTATCAACAAAAGAGACCACTAATATGGTTTGCTGAACTCCTTCATGTACAATTCAATTACCTGAATCCTTGAATCTGTTTCATGTGAATGTAGCTAGTTCAGAAAACCATCAAACTATTACGGGACTCTTATAAAAAGGATGAGCAAACAAACATGTCCGTCAGACAAGCCTCTATATGGGAATTACCCATGATACAGTATATAAAACCATGTACGTACATAGCACATATAAAATTATGTGCTGGCCAATTAAATTTATCATTGAGTGGCAGATATACTGTAAGTATTCACAGATTATACCTTGGATTACACTAAAACAGCTACCACGTATACACATGTGTAGACTACAGCTATCTGCATGAATCTAACTACCACATGTTACCTATACAATATTATGAATCTATTGTAGTTATCATAGTTTGTGCACTAGCTGGCACTGAACATAGTACAGCAGTAAAACTTAGCTAGTTAGAGCATGGGTATAATGAAAGACATTGGACTATTGATTGTTTGTGCAACCTTCGTGGCTATACAGTTACTGATCGCTAACATTGTGGTGTATAGCTATAGTCTCCATTTGAACTTGGGGCTGTGGTAGGCCAACACCTTTTAGTTAGTAGTTATTATTGTAGTTCCTTCACTGCCGGGATAGCTACATCAGTGAGCTGCACCCGGAGCTAGTACAAAGGATGCCACGTGCTTGATAGTTGAAAACGCTGAGCTATTTATAATCTAAATTCGCCCGTATAGCTATGAGATCCATTATAGCTATTAAGTGAATGATTAGCTACAGGGCGCTGAAGAGTGTCGCCGGATAACTACACTCGGGCATACATTATATGGTATATTGACTACAAAATACCGTAAAGTACTGCTTACACTCTTGTATCCAGATGCCATTCCGTACGACGACGCAAAAGACACCTAAATCCGTGGCTATATAGAGTTACAATCTCATTTTTACGAACGAAAGTCACTCGTACGTCGGAAAAAATGAACTGCATGGTGCGCGTCGAACTGAGACACACTATATTTATTATTATTATTTTTTTGACACACTATATAGCTAGCTAGCAACGCCGCGGCGATCAACGTAGTTAGCTAATGGTACCACCGATGCTTCAGTCTAAGTAATTAAGTACATAACTTCAGGGTCTGGTACTTGTTACCAGATTCCTTTAGTGCAACTTGCTCATGCAGCTATAACTAAACTGTTTGTATCATTATGTATTTTTAACATTGCACTATAACGCTTTTATAGCTATACTACTACTACAGTCTGTATAAAACGATCAATTTGTGCAATGTACAGCTGTCACTAATTCGTCAGGCGTAGTCCGCTCGGTGTAGCTGTATAGCTATAGCGCCAATTAGCTCATACGCGTTATGATGCTATGAGGGCGGGGCGCTGAAACCTTTTTTTCTACACAGTAAATTTGGAAGTGTGAATATCACACTGAAACCGGTGTGAAATCTCTGCCACAGGGGACATACCAAATCCAAGTGTGATACTCACACTGAAGGTGTGACCTTCACACTTCCATGGTATGACCTTCACACTCCAACATATTTATAATATCGTTTGTATTTTAATTGTATTTCAAATACATTTCAAATGCATTTAATGCAACATTGTTAACACAGTTAAAATCATTGTTTCTTCTTATAGGATATCAGTGCCATTTGACAGCAGATGCCCATGCAGTTTTGGTTGTCAAGTTCTGGCATGACATCCCTATCAGGATGGTGACATTTCTATAAGAAAAAAATACAATGAACACAAAAACTAATGAAATTTATAAAACGTACATTCAACCATCAGTGCAGGACTTGCATCGGTTGTGGTCCGCTGTGGCGACATCTTTCTACATAGGAAAAACATAATGAATACACAAACTCAGTAATGAAACTTATAAACGCACATTGTAGCCATCAGTGCATGGAACTCTAGATGGTAAGCACTGGGATGCAGTGGGACTTTAGATGGTCAGCATTGATTATACATCTCTATAATAGGAAAAACATAGCAATGAACACACAAACTAATGAAATTTATTAATGTACATTGTAGCCGTCAGTGGGACTCTACGCAGTCATCATCATTGGTTGTCTGGTTTGGTGACATCTCTATATAGGAAAAGCAGAGTATAATAAACACAAACTGATGAAATTTTTAAACGTACATTGTAGTCATCATTGGGACTCTAGACAGGCTGCATTGGTTGTTTGCTTTGGTGATGCCTCTAGGAAAACAATAGTATAATGAACACAAACTAACGAAATTTATAAACGTACAGCCATCACCAACACTCTAGATGGTCAGTATTGGTTGTCAGGTTCAGTGACATCTCTATAGTGATAACAGAGTATAAATAAAATTGAACGTACATTATAGCCAACATTGGATCCAATTCCACTGACCATTTGTCATACAGGTTTGGTGACATACCTAAAGAAAATGTCATAAACACACAGTGGAACCTCAGTTATCCGAACCCCTTGGGGCCAGGGGTAGTCCATAACTCTAAAAAGTCCATAACTCTGAAACTGCATGTGTATAAATAACCTTAAAATAGCATTTTTAAATATCAGTACTTTCAAGTACCCTAATAGAACAGTCACTACTCTAATAGAACAGTCATTTCCATAGTTCGGTTAACCGAAAATCCTAATAACTGAGGTTCCACTGTAAATAAAATTTGCATACACTGTAGCCATTAAGCTCACTGCTAGTCTCGTACAGCCACACCGCATTCTTTGCAATTAGGTCGCGGAAACTGAGAAATAACGGCTGGCTAGCACAGTGAGCCATGCCAGCAGATGAGCTCATGAGCAACATATGTTTTAATGTTTACAACCTTGTTTGATGTTATAATGTACATTTGTATATGTTTCATCCTTTGGGGAAACAAATATGGAATAACAGATCAGTGGAATAATGGAATTAAATTCTATAGCTTATAGTAGTATTTGTACCCTCTACAGCGCTAATACACTCCTCACCTTGTAGTAACTCCACTGAGAATGCAGTTGCAAAACAGTGGAGAGCAACAATAGACCAATCCTCACAGTAGTCTTTAAATAAGATGCATGCAAAGTAATCACTGTGTAACAATCTAACTACTCTGAACTACCTTCAAATACACTACACTTCACTACACATTCGCTATAACACTATAAGTTCTTTTACTATCCTTGCTTATATCAGCTGTCACACATGAGTAACTGCATGAATTTATTAGTGCACTCTATTTCTAGAAACCTATAGTCTCGTCCCCAGCTGCCCATGCACTTGATCATGCAAAGGTCATTAGTCCAACTTCTTGGTCCAGGAAGTGCGCATTAATCAAGACTCACGGTAGTGAGGCACGTGGCCAAGAAACTACAAAGCACTCGCCCAATTAAAAGATGCGTGGCCACTACTGTGAGTTATTTACGTGTAGGGATGGTTTTGCAATATTAGCCCTGGATTATGCAACATCTCTCAATAGATTTGTATTGCGTTACATAATAAAAAAATCTTTTTTCGTAGTAATAGTAGTAGTTTTCTTGCGACCGTTATTAACGTGTATTTAGACATATTTCTCAACCTTGTGTTACATCTAGCGTTACCTTATACCAGTCAACTTACCCTTGTTTGTACAGTCCATCTAACACTGACATTATCTAATCCTGGTTTGTTCATACGCGTATTTTCTTCGATCAAACCTCTAATCCTTACAATAACTTTTAAAGACACGAAGTGTACACAAGCCCTAATGTCTGATAAACAAGTTGTAAAACCGTGTAGAACCGTAAGTTCCCTACGGAAGTAGTTTTAAGAAGAAATCTTTTAAAGTCCATTTAGTGCCACGCGTGTTCCTTACTTTTTACTGCTGGACCATTTCTCATTTCAGCTGTAACATTTTTGAGCTTGTTTCTTTACTTATTGTAGCGTGTATACCAACCCCTACTTCCTTTTAAATTTTTAAATAGCTAGTATTATTAGGCTGGGGATGCAGCACAAGTTGTTGTCAGACCTTTCAGTGCTGAGCCTAGAATAATGACAAGTAACTGAATTGTCTATGCACACATTTCGAGGTGGGGTGTGTTGTCCTTACATGCAATTTAACATTAATATTACAGCGGTCATTATAAAGAGGTGGTCTTTGTTTGGAGGTGCTGTTAATAAAATGATGACCACTAGGTGAAATTTTCTAACATATCATTTCAGTCCACCATTCCATTCCACTGATGCCCCAAGCTGCCTGCATTGTTGCTTGAGTCCGAGTATCTGGCCTCAATAACCTGCGACAGCGGTAGCACTAGATAAAAAGTTTACTGCAAATACATGTACACCTTCATTTGTTATAACATGACCCATTCCAGGTGTTTACACTGGATAGGTGTGACCGCGTTACCATAGTCAAAGGCTTTGCTTTTGCATTGTGCGTATGTGTGTATTGTGTTGTGCTAGTGATGTATTGATATCACTTATTACCAGTCATTATACCAATACATTTTAGGTGATTGCTAGATACTAAATTGATGTGTGTTTTACTTACGAGAGTTGTTCACAAGAAACAGAATGGGCTGATAAATGTGAGATAAGTTTGTGTAGGGTATATGTGTGCATAGTCTGTGCTGGTGTGCATGTATGTGTGCGTGCGTGCATGCAATGCACTTATCTACACCATCAACAACACCTATCTCGTGTGACTGGAGACTGCTTAAATTTACTAGAGCTGTGCTATATGCAGCACCACATACATGTAATGAAATATACTACCTTGTTCTTATAAACAAAGGTGATGCTACAGTAAAATTAATGACCTTGACAGATAAAATGGGCGGTTATTTTAACAGTTTTCCTGACGATAAACAAATGTTTCATCAATTGCAGCTATATGTACATACAGTACTTCATAAGAACCTATTGAAACTTATACATGTATGTGGTGTTAAAATGAGTAAAAAAATTATCTTCATTTGGCTTTAAAAATGCTTTTGATTTTTCTGAAAACACTTCATAGTGTCCTATGGCATGTTTTATCCCTTTCTAACCCTGCAAAAGTTGCATAACTAAATAGTTTGTTTTTACCTGTACAGAATGCTATCTCAGTTGCAGTAATGGCCATTCTCTAATATTTAGTTGCTATGGACCATCTAAAGGGGAAATAATTCATTGGTTATAGTGACATCATGGCAGAACATTATACCATAAACGATGAAAGTTTGACATGACTTAAGTTTGGCAAAGTTCGTTAAACTTTTATTTGGCAATTAACTATTATATATTGCTCGCTATTGGCTGTGTGGTGAATTCATCATACTTTCATCTGCCAACCTGCTTCACAAGCTGATTTGCCAAACTTAAGTCGCGCCAAACTTCGTCATTTACTGTTAAGTCATCTATTATTATCAGAGGCTTTGTTTTGCTTATGTAGCAGTTGTGTATATATCTATGTGAGGCAGCATATATAAGTTAATTGGCTTGAGTATCGGTAATGGTTCAACCTGCTTTATGCTCAGTTGCTATTGTTGACCAAGAAGCTTAAGCTTCACTCACACATCTATGTCTGTAATTTATTTTATTGTTGAAAATGTGTCTCCTTATTATTCATCTGTTTGTCTTGTTTGATCATTTACGTGAGAACTTTAGTGTATTTAAGCACAGTGCCATGGGGGAAACTGGGTAATTCTAATTAATGCACACCAAAATGAATGGACTAAATGCTAAGTGTATATACATATTTTCTTCCTTAAGATACAGTAGTTCTATAGCTACTACATTTGAAGTACAGTGGTCACTCTATTATCCAAACTCATTGGGCCCTAAATACTGAAGTTTGGATAATGGAAAAACTAAAGCCCATTTATTTTTGTACAAAGTAGTGATTGAAAAGTTATAAACGATACTAGTACAGGTATCTAAAATATATCGCAGTATGATCATATCAAGCTGAAGGCATATCATATCAAGGCATATTAAGCTTCGTGCCAACAGCGAGGCTCTTACATTATATTTTCTGTCATACAATAAGAAATCTTCAAAAAGCACCATCTAATAGAACTGACACTGAGAGTAAATAATAATGCAGTGATAAGCACTACTGTAAGTAAGCTTGCAACTATACTGCAACATTGGAGGGAATACTTTCAATCTAATCTCACAAGATGCGAGCATGCCTTGCTCAGAGACTTTTCCAGGACTAAACCCTGGTAACTAAATGTGACAATGGGGCAGATATCTTGGTCCAAAATAGATGTGACTACTGTATGTCACAGATGAACTTAATCATCTGCAAAACCCTATCACTCAGAGAGAATTGGATAGTGTTCCATTAGTATTCTGTAATAAGATAAACATTTCCTGGATCTCTAATGATCAGCTTCTAGGCAAAAGGTCAGTAGACTTGCTCTCCACCAAAGAATTCCCAACTGTGCGTGCGTGCGTGCGTGCGTGCGTGCGTGCGTGCGTGCGTGCGTGCGTGCGTGCGTGCGTGCGTGCGTGCGTGCGTGCGTGCGTGCGTGCGTGCGTGCGTGTGTGGGATGGGCAATCAACCGCTAATATGATTACATAATTTATACAATTCTGTTGAAACCACATGCTAACTTGTTAATTTGTATCCATATAATGAATTCTTATAAACAAAGGTGATGATACAGTAAATCTGTAAATGACCTTGACAGATACAATGGCTGGTAATCTAACAGTTCTTCCTGACAATAAGCAAATATTTCATCAATTGCAGCTACGTACAGTACTTCATAAGAACCTAATGAACCCCGTACATATAATGTGACATTAAAATGAGTAAAGAGTTATCTTTATTTAGCTTAAAAATGTCTTTGATTTTTCTGAAAACAGGGAACTCATCTTCATAGTGTCTTATGGAATGTTTCATCCCTGCAAAAGTTGCACATTAAGCAATTAAGGAGTGTTGTTTTTTACCTGTACGGAATGTTATCTCAGTTGCAGTAATACCCATTCTGACCATCTAAAGGTGGATAGTGACATCATGGCAGACCATTATGGCATAAACGATAAAAGTTTGGCGTGTCTTAAGTTTGGCGAATTTGGTGAGTTGAAAAAATTTGCCATAACTTTTACCCATCAATTAGCTACGTATATTGCTCACTATTGGCTGTGTAGTAAATTTGCCAAAGTTTCATCTGCCAACCTCCTTTGCAAGTTGATTCGCCAACTTAAAGGTCACGCCAAACTTTCGTTGTTTACAGTACAAGTCAGATATTATCAGAGGCTTTGCTTTGTTTATGTACAGTAGCAGGTGCGTGTATGTCTGTGTGAGGTAGCATATAAAAGTCAGTTGGCTGGAGCATCGGTCTGGTATTAAATGGTTCCAGCTTTGATGCCTGCTTATGCTCAGTTGCTATTGTTGACCAAGAACGAAGCTTAAGCTTCACTCACATGTCTATGCCCTTAATTTATTTGCATTGGAAATGTATCTTCTTACTATTCACTGAGAAATTCCATCTGTCTTGTCTGATCATTTGTGGGAAAACTTCAGTGGGTGTCATGGGGAAACTGGATAACTCTAATTAATGCACCTCAAAGGTTAAAATAAATTTAAAGTATGCATATTTTTTTCTTAAGGATTTCTAGTGCATTTGAAATACAGTGGTCCCTCTAATTACAGGTATCCGAACTCATCAGACCCTACTGTAAGTATAGATAATGGAAAAATTGGATAAATGAAGCCTATTCATTTATATACACAGTTGCTAGTGCTGGACAGTATTGAAAAATTATAAACATTATCTGTTATCTAAATAATATTATGGTATTTCCATATCAAGCTGAAGCTTATGTTAAGTGAGATTCACTGTGATATCAAGACACACGGTAGTGTGTCGTGCGGCCCAAGAAGCCGGCGCGTAACACCCGTGAGTATATTGACACGAAGAAAGAAAACGCAATTTTCGCACCTCCGTAGCTCTGTGCTTCCTTGATGAAACAAGACGATTTTTGCTGTGGACATTCCCTCCAACTGCAGCACTCCACATTCCAAATTTGAGCGAAATCGCTTAGCGCGTTCCCGAGATATGCGACTTCAAAAATTGGCTCAGTTTCTTCGTTTTTTTCTTCTTCTTCTTCTTATTTTTCTTTTTCTTGTCGCACACTTACAAAAACTGCTATAAAACGCGAACGCGTTATCCGATTGCCTTGAAATTTGGCACACAGAAGGGGAATATAAAGGCGCATCTCGGTACCAACTTTGGCTGGAATACGATAAACAGGCAAAGAGTTATGAGCGATTATTAACGAAAAATAACACCAATATGTTGTCACGCCTACAGGGTAAACCGCGTATGGGAAGAAGCTGAAAATCGGTGGGTGAATAGGTTAACTATTGAACCGCAAACCTTTTGTGGTTTGAAAGAAATCGAGCTAAAAACCAGGAAGATACAACGAAAAAACCAACAGTGTGTAACAATTACGCAATCGAGATCAGCTAATAAAAAAACGACTGCTTGCCACGCCTACCAGATAAACCGCTTAGGGTAATGCTTTGAAAATCGTTGTACAGATGGAGTAATCATCTTAGAAAGGCTCATCAATGGTGTAGAAGAATCAGACTTAAAGCCACGGAGTTATAACACGAAATCCAACTTGGTGCGGCAAGTGCGAGATCGAGATACTCTAATAGAGCAGTCATCCTAATAGAGCAGTCACCCTGAAGAGAATTCAAGAGATCAGCTAGAAATAAGAAACCTGTATAGACATCAGCTACACACAAGTCACCCTGTAGAGAGATCAGCTAGAAGAAGTTACCTTGTAGGGAGTTCATGCAACTATGGAAAGAGATAGTTCAGCTAGAAAAAATCACCTTGTAGAGTTCAGCTACAAAGAAACCACCATGTAGAGAGTTCAGCTACAAACAAATCGCCCTGTGGAGAGATCAATAGAAGAAGTTACCTTGCAAAGAGTTCAGCTACAAAGAAACCATCATGTAGAGAGTTCAGATACAAACAAATCTCCCTGTAGAGAGATTAGCTAGAAGAAGTTACCTTGTAGAGAGTTCAGCTACAAAGAAACCATCATGTAGAGAGTTCAGCTACAAACAAATCTCCCTGTAGAGAGATCAGCTAGAAGAAGTTACCTTGTAGAGAGTTCGGTTTCAAACAAATCACACTGTAGAAAGATCAGCTAGAAGAGGTCACCTTGTAGAGAGTTCAGTTACAAAAAAACCACCATGTAGAGAGCTCAGCTACAAACTAGTGACCTTGTAGAGACATCAGCTAGAAGAAGGTACCTTGTAGAGAGTTCAGCTACAAAGAAACCATTCTTTAAAGAGCTCAGCTGCAAACAAATCACCTGTAAAGAATTCAGCTACAAATAAATCACCCTGTAGAAAGATGAGCTACAAAAAGTTACCTTGTAGAGAGTTCAGTTACAAAGAAACCACCATGTAGAGAATTCAGCTACAAACTAGTGACCCTGTAAAGACATCAGCTAGAAGAAGTTACCTTGACAGAGTTCAGCTACAAAGAAACCATTATTTAAAGAGCTCAGCTGCAAACAAATCACCTATACAGAATTCAGCTACAAACAAATCACCATGTAGAGAGATCAGCTAGAAGAAATTAACTTGTAGAGAGTTCAGCTACAAAGAAACCATCATTTAGAGAGTTCAGCTTCAAACAAATCACCTGTAGAGAGTTCAGCTACAAACAAATCTCCCTGTAGAGAGATCAGCTAGAAGAAGTTACTTTGTAGATCGTTCAGCTACAAACAAATCACCCTGTAGAGAGATCAGCTAGAAGAAGTTACCTTGTAGAGAGTGAAGCTACAAACAAATCACCCTATTGAAAGATCAGCTAGAAGAAATCACCCTGAATAAAATTCTGCCACGAACAAATTGCCCTGTAGAAAGATCAGTTAGAAGAAGTTACCTTGTAGAGAGTTCAGCTATAAAGAAACCATTCTGTAAAGAGCTCAGCTGCAAACAAATCACCTGTACAGAATTCAGCTACAAACAAATCACCCTGTAGAGAGATCAGCTAGAAGAAATTACTTTGTAGAGAGTTCAGCTACAAAGAAACCACCGTGTAGAGAGTTCAGCTGCAAACAAATCACCCTGTAGAAATACAGCCACAAACAAATTGCCCTGTAGAAAGATCAGTTAGAAGAAGTTACCTTTTAGAGAGTTCAGCTACAAAGAAACCACCCTGTAGAGAGATCAGCTAGAAGAAGTTACCTTGTAGATCGTTCAGCTACAAACAAATCACCCTGTAGAGAGATCAGCTAGAAGAAGTTACCTTGTAGAGAGTTCAGCTACAAAGAAACCACCATGTAGAGAGTTCAGCTGCAAAGAAATCACCCTGTAGAAAATTCTGCCAAAAACAAATTGCCCTGTAGAAAGATCAGTTAGAAGAAGTTACCTTTTAGAGAGTTCAGCTACAAAGAAACCATTCTGTAAAGAGCTCAGCTGCAAACAAATCACCTGTACAGAATTCATCTACAAACAAATCACCCTGTAGAGAGATCAGCTAGAAGAAGTTACTTTGTAGAGAGTTCAGCTACAAAGAAACCATCATTTAGAGAGTTCAGCTTCAAACAAATCACCTGTAGAGAGTTCAGCTACAAACAAATCTCCCTGTAGAGAGATCAGCTAGAAGAAGTTACCTTGTAGATCGTTCAGCTACAAACAAATCACCCTGTAGAGAGATCAGCTAGAAGAAGTTACCTTGTAGAGAGTGAAGCTACAAACAAATCACCCTATTGAAAGATCAGCTAGAAGAAGTCAACTTGTAGAAAGTTCAGTTACAAAGAAACCACCATGTAGAGAGTTCAGCTACAAACTAACCACCTTGTAGAGACATCAGCTAGAAAAGTTACCTTGTAGAGAGTTCAGCTACAAAGAAACCATTCTGTAAAGAGCTCAGCTGCAAACAAATCACCTGTACAGAATTCATCTACAAACAAATCACCCTGTAGAGAGATCAGCTAGAAGAAGTTACTTTGTAGAGAGTTCAGCTACAAAGAAACCATCATTTAGAGAGTTCAGCTTCAAACAAATCACCTGTAGAGAGTTCAGCTACAAACAAATCTCCCTGTAGAGAGATCAGCTAGAAGAAGTTACCTTGTAGATCGTTCAGCTACAAACAAATCACCCTGTAGAGAGATCAGCTAGAAGAAGTTACCTTGTAGAGAGTGAAGCTACAAACAAATCACCCTATTGAAAGATCAGCTAGAAGAAGTCAACTTGTAGAAAGTTCAGTTACAAAGAAACCACCATGTAGAGAGTTCAGCTACAAACTAACCACCTTGTAGAGACATCAGCTAGAAAAGTTACCTTGTAGAGAGTTCAGCTACAAAGAAACCATTCTGTAAAGAGCTCAGCTGCAAACAAATCACCTGTACAGAATTCAGCTACAAACAAATCACCCTGTAGAGAGATCAGCTAGAAGAAATTACCTTGTAGATAGTTCAGCTACAAACAAATCTCCCTATAGAGAGATCAGCTAGAAGAAATTACCTTGTAGAGAGTTCAGCTACAAAGAAACCATTCTGTAAAGAGCTCAGCTGCAAAACAAATCACCTGTACAGAATTCAGCTACAAACAAATCACCCTGTAGAGAGATCAGCTAGAAGATATTACCTTGTAGATAGTTCAGCTACAAACAAATCACCCTGTAGAAAGATCAGTTAGAAGAAGTTACCTTTTAGAGAGTTCAGCTACAAAGAAACCATTTTGTAAAGAGCTCAGCTGCAAACAAATCACCTGCACAGAATTCAGCTACAAACAAATCACCCTGTAGAGAGATCAGCTAGAAGAAATTACCTTGTAGATAGTTCAGCTACAAACAAATCACGCTGTAGAAAGATCAGTTAGAAGAAGTTACTTTGTAGAGAGTTCAGCTACAAAGAAACCATTTTGTAAAGAGCTCAGCTGCAAACACATCGCCTGTACAGAATTCAGCTACGAACAAATCACCCTGTAGAGAGATCAGCTAGAAGAAGTTACCTTGTAGATAGTTCAGCTACAAACAAATCTCCCTGTAGAGAGATCAGCTAGAAGAAATTGCCTTGTAGAGAGTTCAGCTACAAAGAAACCATCATGTGGAGAGTTCAGCTGCAAAGAAATCACCACTGCCCAAATTTCAAGGCAATAGCTCTTTCCAATCTGAAGTTATCAATTGTCAAAGTTGGCAAATTGGATGTGTGTGGAAGGCCCCTTTTTGCAAATCCGGTCACATATGTATTATATATATAATTTGTACATTTACTGATAAAATATTTAAAGTATATCTACTTCATCTTTACTTCTTCCTGTAGTAAAGAAAAAAAACATAGGTTAAAAAAGTCCCAAAGCTGGCCATAGGCCGGCCTTGGGGTATACAAATGCAAAAAGAAATGAAATCTAATCCAAAACAGCCAAGCTGTAAAAAAAGTGTGCGGCCCTCAGAAAGGCTATGGTGAAAAAAGATGTGAAATCCAAGGTGGCGGCCAAGAAATGGCTGTGATGGTAGGTTAATGGTAAAAATTTTAATAACGACAATTCAGGTGAATTTTTGTGCCGCTTCACAAAATTTACCTGAATTGTCATTATTAAAATTTTTACCATTAACCTACCATCACAGCCATTTCTTGGCCGCCACCTTGGATTTCACATCTTTTTTCACCATAGCCTTTCTGAGGGCCGCACACTTTTTTTACAGCTTGGCTGTTTTGGATTAGATATACTTATCATGAAATAATTCATGAAGCAAGGCACATTTGGATCCATGTCATGAGCTTCAAGGGTGGACACATGCTTGTTCTTCTGGTTAGCAGCTCATGAATTCACAAGCTGTTCAACCTTAGTATTATTACTACGACATTTGTCAGTTTCATTAATTATTTGAAATGTGCTTCATTTCCTTTCAGGTGAACTGGAAGCCAAGATGTTGCTTGCTGAAGAGTGAAGGACAATTAATTGGTTCCCATAAGAAGTCTATACCTGGTAGTGGGCCGGCTGCTTATGGGGAAACCATTAGACCACGTAAAACTTGATGGTAAGTCTCTCAGTGTGCAGTGTGAGTGAGTGTGCAGTCAGTCAGTGAGTGAGAAACATTACTGGACAAAGTGTAAGGATTCTTACTGTCTGTATGTACAGTATGTGTGATAAGCATCTACATAATTACATGTATATTTAATTAAGTCCTGATTAACAGGGCCATAGCAAGGGGTCCACTGCTCCGGTTTTGGCTGGATTACCTTTCAGCCACTCTGAATTTTGCAGGGGATTGAGTTACTCTAATAGAGCAGTCAATGCAATAACTATAATAGAGCAGTCAATACAATAACTCTAATAGAGTAGTCAGTTATAGGTTTCAGTTACCAATCTTACAGTCAGAATTGCTTCCAAATTCCACATCAGAGGATTAAATTGTGACCTATGAGGAAAACCAAACTACTGTGTAGTACAGTGTAGTGCAAGTATATTATGGTTTTGTATAGTGATGTGTGCTTGTTACAGTGGATGGTTTTGTTCACATCCTAATACAGTGATTCCTCTATTATCCAAACTCATTGGCCCTTGCTCATGAGTGTATGTTAATATACAGGGGTGTACATGTACTATTGTTCTCTACAGGACTTGGATGATACCCTACGCTGTAATGTAAAAGATGACAATTCTGTGTAAGTTGTGGGAGCTACGTTGTTGAGGTTTCTTGAACAAGGTGGCTAAAAGAGGAAGACTGTTATACAGAGGGCCAGGCTGTTGTGTGTTTGAGTATTCTACTTGCATACTACCCTGTTGCCAAGATTACTGTGTGAAGAATTCTCGATCCTGATCCTGATCAGATAAGAAGTCTCGATTCTGATCAGGTAAGACAGTTGATAGAAATGGTATTGTGTATTTTTTCATCATGTTTTTAGGTTTGGCTGTCCTTTGTAATGTGGAGAATGACTGGAATGGAAAGGTGTGTGTGCGCGCGTGTGAGTGTGCACTAAAATCATGCTTTACAGTGTGATGTTATACTGCTTAAATTAATTATAAGTCATGTTGTACAAAGGGATGGAAGACTGCTCATATATTTATATTCAGTGTTTAGTGCTAAATGACTATGTTCAAGAGAGAGAAATGCTTGGGTGGAGTGCATACATCTTATTTTAACGAGCACTCAAAATTTTGGCCACTAAATGATGTGTGTGCAAGTCACTTGTGTGTGTGTGACTGTTGGCATGTGAAAGTATCCTAACAATTAGAGCTTGTAGCTTTGTATTTAGAGCTTGTACACTGTAGCTTTGTATTAGTTGGTGTTTAATAAGTATTATGAGGAAAATGTACTGTAGTATGTGTTATTGAGTTGAGTGTGTAGCGCATACTAATTACCCACATCTCACTTTTGGTTGAAGTGGAGCTTAGGGTCCCCACGTCTTCACCTGCAAGACATAGTATGGGTTATTTGCCACAAAAGGAATTGCCAGCACCTGAGGAGTGCACAGGTGTCTCTCTGGGTAGGCACAACTGTGCTATAGCCAAAGACTTTTGTGTGTGATTTTGTGCGTACAGTCTCTATCTGTGTACACTGGTACATTTTTATGTACATGTTGCGTGCCAATAATAAGCAGGGCCGCCCACAGGGGGGGAGCAACTGGGGCATTTTGCCCCGGGCCCCAGCCTGAAAGGGGCCCCAGGAGGCCCCATGAATGGCCCCCTGAATACCTGTTTAAAAGATCGATATACTCTAATAGAGCAGTCAGATCTAAATACTCTAATAGAGCAGTCACAGTATTCTTCAGAGGAGCAGTGTAGCAAGCTTATAGATAAGGAGATATGGTTGGTGATGGGTAGTTATTGTCATTGCCAGCAGGTTGTGACCTTTTTTTTTTTTTTTTTTTTGGCCTTCACCTTACAACTTGGGTCAAGGGCCCCACTTTAACTCTTTACCCTGGGCCCCTTAATTTCTCTGGGCGGCCCTAATAATAAGTGTACTAGAATGTTATGTATTCATTTTTTTGTAGTGCCAGAATTATCGGTTTGTCAACAATGAACTACATGGAGCCTGTGCCTCTCAACCATGTCAACAAGAATGTTATAACTGTTAAAATAATTGATTTCTGTGTGTTTATCATTATCCATTAATCATCACATGCATGTTTACCAGTACGGGTACATGCATAGGTGCATTTCTAACGGTAGATACTGTAATGTTGTCTTAAGAAAGCTAGCTAGCAGCATTATACACGCATGGGCATGGTGGGTGCTGCGATTTTAGGACCTTGAAAACGTCTTGCGCAAACAAATAAGTGGCTACAGCAAAAAGACGATTTTCTTTCTGCAGTTCAACGGTATATAAGCATGCTATAAACTCACTGTCGTACTAGTACGAAGAGTTAACGCCATAAAGTCCATGGCACTGAACGGCGACGTGTACACGGCAGTAACTCGGATAGGACTCACTATAAACATCACGTGCTAACAAACTGCGCAAATATCACGGATAAATACAGAAGTATACAGATGCTCGTGTGAGGTTCATACTTCCTCCAGATCATACTTAGGGGTTTGGTACGAAAATGGCTTTCATACCTACGGTATGAAAGGCATTTAGTGTGATAATCATACTTTATGGTGTGAATTTCACACTTCCGAATTTACTTTGTATATACCGTCTCAGGATCCGTTAATGAATCTATAGCTAGTAATGTCTTGCTTTGAATCTGCCGATGATAGAAGGAAGAAAGAAGAAAAAAGACAACAGAAGAAATGTAACAAACGTATTCGCGACGAAATTCGGCGAGATAAGGGTGTCTTTCGAACTACTCATCGTTTGTTACTGCTAGGTAATAGCTACAGTGTGTACTGAATAACTGTGTAAACTCTATAATTATAGTCTAAAACATGGTCTAAACGACACTCCAAATAAATTCTCTGTTTCCCGTCCACCTCCCGCACTTGTTAGCTCATTCTCCCATTATTTCCGGTTATTCCGGCTCAGTAAAAGCCATTTTGTAATAGTGTCAACTCACTTGTCAGCCGTGCTATCAAGTCGGCACACATTCACGTTTGTGTTATTATTGCAACTTAAAAAGCCGCTTTTATGCAGCTTTTTATGGTTGTGCCAGGCAAATAGCTAATGGCTTGAAAAGCTGCCATTATGGTTACCAACGTAAAAAATCGACATCTTCAAAATTTGCTAATTAATTATATGTAATGTACAGAACTCGACAAGCGAGTGTAAACGTACATATAATTAATCCAATCAGCCTCACGTGACTGGATTTGGATGTGGTCACTAATGATACACTACCTAATTGTGCCAATCAATGCAGAAGGATAAAAATTAGAATGTGTACATGCCGCTAAATCACTGCATGCTGTATCGCATGTCAAATATGAAACGAAGCACTTTACAGCTTTTCTGGGCCAATAGGACTAATCAAGGAGCACTTTTGGGTACGTAGCTCCACTTATAAAGAGGTGGAGTGATTCAACCAAGGAAGACAATAATCAGTATTACACTGCTTGTGCATGTGGGTTGGGGTGAGGCTTGACATTGATAGGTGCACTTACGTACTCTCTGCTACTTTGATCCTTTATCACATTAACTGGAGTTCAACCTTCCTCTGTGAGTGCCCTGTAAACCTTCATTGGTATATAGTTTGATTGCTGAAGTAGGTTTCTTGTGTCGTGCTTCCACATGTTTTGCAACTCATGGCCAGAAGATGAAGCCATAAATCCAATGCATTCCATGTTTCTTCATAAGTTTTCAAATTTAACTTGATTTTTATAAAAAAAATTTGGTGAACCCAAAAATTGCTCGCTATGAAATTTGAAGCCATGCAGTATTAGCTATATCGTCTATGTGCTCGCATGTATCTGAAGTTTATATTTACAAGCAATGCTAAAATTGTGATCATCTTTAGTAAGTAGCCTGCCAGCATATAGTTCACATCATTTTCAAATATTCTCTCTTGCCTTAGTATTGTTTGTAATGTCCTATAAATGGTTATAGTCTTTCAGCATATTATCATGAGATAGCACAGTGGGTTATCATGAGTCTCTCTGTGACACAAGATAGCTACACCTGAGATGCCATTCTAGAGTTCTGTTGCATTCAGTAACTCCAGAACAGCCGTGCATATGAATTCAAGGCATTAGTTTGTAACTTTTGAATACATTAACATGTGTATACATTTAGCTAAGTAACTAAGTTACATATTTCAATTATATTATTTTTAACATCATCCTAAATATACTAATTCTCTTGTTTATATTTAGGTACTAGTGAGTCAGGAAAAAGCACTGTGATGAAGCAGATGTCACTACTAGCCAATAATCCTAGTGAAAAGTAAGTAGCCACACCGTTAAAAAGAGCTAGTTTCTGCTACATCTGTAATGATCTGTTAAGTTAAACACATAAATAACAATATATGTGATGGATCTGTAAAAAGGGGTCTTATATACAGCTCTTCCTTTTGCACATATCTGGCATCCCGTAAATTACTTGTGAATAAGCCACTGACTCTATAATCAGCTTGAAATTTGGTCACATTATACCCCTAACAATATTGCTTGGTGTAATTTTTAACTTGATAGGTTTAAAGCATAATTATTATATATGTCCTCAAATTAATATGTAGTCTTAGCCATTATCAAGTTACACTTGTCTGAAGGCATTATAAGTAGTGTAAGTAAGTCAGTCAGTCAGTGGTCAGTCAGTCAGTCAGTCAGTCAGTCAGTCAGTCAGTCAGTCAGTCAGTCAGTAGTCAGTCAGTCAGTCAGTCAGTCAGTCAGTCAGTCAGTCAGTCAGTCAGTCAGTCAGTCAGTCAGTCAGTCAGTCAGTCAGTCAGTCAGTCAGTCAGTCAGTCAGTCAGTCAGTCAGTCAGTCAGTCAGTCAGTTAGTTGGTTAGTCAGGCAGTAGAAAATTCTTCTGAATATAAAGTTTCTTAACATTCTAGTTTTCAACTGTCCTGATTAACAGATTCCATGCACTGTACAACTAACTGTGCTATAACACCATTACAATAAAATGGCTATGAAAATCAAACCTATCTAAATTGGCGGACAATTATGTTATCCATGTTGGAGGAAATTTATAGGGATGTTATTCTGCTAGTGAAACACCATGCAGAAACTGCAAAATCTGTGATTTACAAGGTTTGGTGGTTTGCAAAGTTACACTGGTAACTAATAATCTACATGCAGGCTATCTTATGTAATATCACTTCATTCAATTTGCCCACAACCATGGGAATTATCACTGTACAACATGCACAACAAGAAATGTGTTTGCTTTATTGTTGCTTTGTCTTCCATTTAGGGCAAGGAAACAAAGAGTGATTGATATACACTCTAACATCAGAGAAATTGTCACGGTATGCATGTAATCATGAGTTTAGCTCTCTATTCTTTTGTAATTCCAATACGTTTTATTGCTTCCTATTCAAAAGAACACATCTGTGTGCTCATAAAAACATGTTATCAAATTTGAAGCATTTGTCATTCCTGTATGGAATTAGTAACAACATTAAAATGATTTAGAGGAATCCCTGATGCAAGAGCAGCTAACCTTATCTGTATATTAATAAGGAATGTTATGCCCAAAGGTAAACACTAATTATATATATATGTACCAAAAGCTACCCCATTAATCACAGAATGCTCTCATTAGTAAGATGGTACAGGTGTAGCTTGTCAATTGGTCTTGGATCTAAAATTTTTTCCTATGTACGCCTTATGAACACAATTTACCTATAACCTTAACAGACAAGGATGCCTGGAACAAACCCAGTTATAAAAAGTGGAACCCACAATCGATAATACTCGACACCATTGCACACGCTCACAGTAGTCACGTGATCTCTACTCATGGTAGAAAGGTGAATCCTGTCAAAAAGATTGCTTCAGCCACAAACATGCCCTGCTTTGCCTGCTGCCAGCTTGGCTTCCTGCTTGACCTGCTACCTTGCTGCATTACTTGGCTTACTGCCTTTCTTGGCCTGCTACCCAGCTTGGCCTATACTGCCTTGCTTGGCTCGCCACCCTGTTTGGCCTTTTGTCTGCCACGATATAAATCGCTGCTATGGACTCCTTCTTATTTATTGCTTGTCATACACTGCTAGTTGTTTTCTGATTATTATACATTACTAATTGTGTCCACTACTTGTCAGGTATTAATTGTCAATTGTGTTTGTCACTTTTCATGCATTGCTCATTATTTTGGGTTACATACTTTGCTTTTTGTTTGTGGCTCATCACCCAATTTGTTTATTGCGTATCATGCCTTGCTCATTAGTAGCTGCTTATCTTGCGTCAGTCAGTTGCTTTATATGATTAGTATTTGGGCTTGTCATGATCATACATTGCTTGTTGTTTATAGCTTATCGTGTGTTTCTTACTATTTGTTGTTTATGCTTGCTCATTATTTGTGCGTTGCTCGCTGGCTTATCATGCATTGCTCGTTGTTGCTTATGGTGCATTGCTTATTGTTGGGATGGTGCATTGTATTGTTGATTTCTTGGTTGTTTATCATGCTTGGCTCATTAGTGGTAGTTGCTCATCATGCATTGTTCGTTAGGTTGTCGTACATTGCTCATTAGCTTGTCATACATTGTTCGTTAGCTTGTCGTACATTGCTCATTAGCTTGTTATACATTGCTCATTAGCTTGTCTTACATTGCTCATTAGCTTGTCATACATTGCTCATTAGCTTGTCATACATTGCTCATTAGCTTGTCATACATTGTTCATTAGCTTGTCATACATTGCTCATTAGCTTGTCATACATTGCTCATTAGCTTGTCATACATTGCTCATTAGCTTGTCATACATTGTTCATTAGCTTGTCATACATTGCTCATTAGCTTGTCATACATTGTTTATTAGCTTGTCATACATTGCTCATTAGCTTTTTTTTCATGCATTGCTCATTAGCACCTCACATGATTCCTCCCCAACACCCATCACCTGTAATGATGTCATCACATTAGTAGCTGCTTAGCATATATCACTCATTACTAGCTGCTGATAGCTGCTTATCATGATTTTGCTATTGCTTATCGTTTGCTCGTGTAACTGAGCTCTCTAGCTTATGTACCTGAACCCTCTACAGGTAGTTGAACTCTTTACTGGCCATGGGTGACTTGAAACACACAGTAGCTGAATTCTATTATACTGGGTGATGTAGCTGAACTCAGCATTCTCTACTAATTTAATTGCTTATCATGCATCACTCGCTCATTAGCTTATTATGCATTGTTCATTATAGTGTTTGTTACTTACGCATTTACTCATTTTGTTGCTAATCATGCACTTGCTCATTGCCTGTTCATTAGTTGCCCTAGGATGTATCACTTGGTGTTTCACTTGTTGTGTGTTGCTATCATATATTTCCTTTTGTGCCTATGCAATGCTGGAACAGTTTGGGGGAAATTGGGTGCAGTTCAGCTGCTTGATGTGACTAAGTACTGGCTACAGCAATAGGTTTACAGCAGTTAACTTCCTAACTAGAGTAGATGTGGGTGCATTTAGCACCTAGTGTCTGGCAATGTCCTGGGCTGCCCCATCTAACCCCAAACTATGATTAGCTTCATGCATGCTGTGCAGTAGAAGTGCTGAGCAGATGTAGTTAGGATGTTAATTGTAGTAGATAAGCATAGACATTGCTACTGTGTATTATACAATGTTTGCCATGTTTTCTAGATGGTTTTAAATGCAATGGCAAAATTTGATCCACCACTTCAGTTACAAAATCCTGAAAGTGAGGAGCATGCAAGATATATACTGGATATAGCAAATGAACCTGATTTTGATTTTCCACCAGTGAGTTAACATTATATTATTGCTTGTAATGTTGAACGGTTGAATCTATATCTCCAGCAAGAAGACATCTGCAATTTAACAGATCTTCTATATTACACAAAAGTCCTACATATACCTCTCATAGGATCATAGCAAACTTTTTTTTGACTAATAAGTCACTTTAATTGGCTGGTCACATTTAAAGCTAAAAATAATCATGTATCTATGTGTCTGGGTTATTTTAAAGGAGTTCTTTGATCACTGTTTCAAGTTATGGAATGATCCAGGAATGGTTCAGTGTTACTATTGCTCTAATGAATACCAACTGATCAATTCTGCATACTAGTAAGTCAATTTTTAAACACATTGTGAATGCATATATACACATGCATAACAAGTATATACGTGTATACATAGATATAACTTGTTGTGTGATCAAGTATATGTATAGTTTATACCCACATGTCCAGATATCACATTCCTAGACCACACATTATATAGAATCATCATTGTATGATTATTTGCAGCTTTATGGAGCCAAAGAAATTCAAATCTGTTTCTATGCCAATGTTTATACCAAGCAATGAGGTATGTTACATGAGGGTCAAGTCACAGCTGATATGGGATTTTCCCTACTCTCAATGTCAATGTATTAGTAACCATAATAAAACACTTTGTTAACAACTTTTCAATGATTTGTTAAAGTTACTTTGTTGAACTTCAAATCCCTGTTGTTGTAGCTCTTTTGATAATAATGCTTCTATTGCATGCTGCCAGAATTCTATGTTGGATATTTTGCATTAAGAAGAGGGTTATGTGAAGGGTCAACTCCCCAAGTATATTAACAGTGTAATAGCTTTCTCATGGAGTCAGTACAAGTAACAGTATTATGAAAAGTTTGGATAGTTAGTTTAATGATGTGTTTGTATGTAAGAATGGGCGATATTGACATTTCTGCTATACAATTATTGTCATAAAAACCATTATCACAATTATCACGATTATTGTCCACTTAAGCACTGTAACAAAGTATTCAACTAGATGATACAAATTTGAGATAAATGATTATATTCTTTTTGTTGGTTATCACAATTATTACATGATAATTGCCAATTTTGATTATCACTAGTTGATGAAAATTAGATGATGTCAATTATTGTCAACAAAATAATCACAATCATCACGATAACCCCATCCCTATTTCTGTGTCATACATGTATGGTATACCTGGTTAGGAGGTTACATGGTTGCATGTGTGTTTATTGACTACTGAACCCACCACAGGACATCCTTCATTGTCGAATAATGACCAGAGGAATACAAGAGACCAAGTTTACTGTGCTAAGCAAGAAATTTCAGTAAGTACATTTACACATGATGCAACTGTACATTTCTGATCAAAGGAATTACATAGTGGTATAAACTACAGTGGATATGTTCTATACCATATGCGTATTTTGTACCATACGCGTATGGTACATACCATATGCGTATACGCGTACGGTACAACCATACGCGTATGGTTCGGAAAATCGTACCATCTGAGTATAGGCTATAGCTAACCTACTTTGCATATAATATCAAGCAGAAGGTTTTTGCACTGCCGTATACCTATTGACTATGCCGGATGGCACTCTGCTTTCATTTCTTTTCGGGGAAGGGGCTATAGTCTCGCTTAGCGGTTTCTGTACTGATTCAGTGAAGATCAAGCTAGCTAGGTATATATACCTCTATAGAGCAATCATATTTTGGTCTGATTAGCTATTCTATTCTCTAGAGCTGAGATGTATTTTGCTTTACTGTAATTAGATGCAAACCTACACTAGCTATTAAAACTGAGGTGGTCATAGCACACTTAACCAGCAGCACACCCTTGGGGTGCAGGCACACTTTCAGGATATAGTGTGTGAAGCACACAAGACAAGCAGTGTGACCGTATATTGGTGTAGATGGCATCCTATATCATTTAGAGGTAGTAGGATGTATAGAAAAGCATCAATTTTATTGAATTTATGTGCTATAAATTAACTTATTTTGTGCTAAGCCATCACACAGACACACTACAGTAAAATGTGTATTTGTGCATAATTATGTGGTATGCTCTAAATGTGTTGTACATAGCATGCACTCCTATGGTGTATGTGATATGTAGGAGATGATTGTTCACATTTGTCCATTAGTTAGCAAATGTGAACCATCATCTCCTACACATCACATACTCCGCCAAAGTATGTGATGTGTGTGTGTGTGATATGCACAAAAACACATTTTATTGTAGTGACAGTTCAAGTCGGTGAACAAAGCCGGTATGTTTGTATCAATAAAGTAACCAATTTGCATTAACCAAGAGTAAATTTACTCTTGATTAACATTAACTCATAGAATTTCCATTAGATTAATCTAGTCAACAGTAGAGAGATGAAAAAGATGATCAATGGGGGCCCATATATATCTTAAGGTAGCCTCAGTCAAGTGAAATTAAACCCACAATCAAATTCCAGGCTTGGTGATATAGGTTTTATATACATTTTGAAACAATGTTGAAGTATAGATTTCAAAGCAGTAAGTTGCTGACTGACTAATAGTGCATGTTGTGTACTGTTTGTAGATTGTTGAAATTACAGGAATGTTACATCAATTGTGAAACTGCAGATGATGTAATATTTTACAATAATACTATGATGAGTGGTCGACTTTGATAATAAAGCTGTCACATTCTACCCTTCCACTCCTGAATGCACAAGTGCTTTTTTTCTCCACAGTGGAAATGCCATTACTTTGAAAGTACATAAGCTGGTATACCAGCTAGTACTGTATGTTCTTTAGAGTAGTCGAGTTAATTATCTAGCTTTTGCATAGCAACCACATACACTGAAACCGTATTGTAAATTTTCAATTTTTGTTTCTTCTTCAGGTAGCAAAGAGATTTAACTGTAGAGAAAGCAATATTACAGTTTGCAAATTAATATAAATCTGGCTGTAGTGTAGCATTATTATTATATAGCATAATTAATTGCATGTGCAATAAATTCTTTTTAAACTGAATCTTTACTGTTGAATGAGGCATGCACATTGCCTACTGAGATGAAGTAGGAAAACATAACATGGTAGAGATTTTATGGTGAGTTTATGAGTTCTAATGAATATTTCAGTAACGAATGTATATTATCTATAGCGTTGTTTAATTGTTAAGTGTGTTGTAGCCACTCACTACTTACTGTGGATGGGACAATGTGTTTAGCTACTCTTATCTGAATGTATATATACTCTTTAAGGTTAACAACATCCACATTAATTTGTGCTGTAGGTCCTATACCATGCACGGTGACATTGTAATTGCTCTCCTTACTTATTTACCCAATTATGTTCTAAATTGTCAGTTATCCACACTTATATAATTTGAGTATATATATAAGACCATCTGATATAGCTATAAGGCCACTCCAAATGAATTCTCTGTTTCCCGTCCGGGACTCAAGCATATTTGCATGCGGGCGGGCGGTTCATTTCCATTATTTCATTATAAGATTGGCAGCTTTTTAAGCCATTATATTTTCCTGGCACAACCATAAAAGCTGCATAAAAGCATGCTTAAGCTTTTCAAGTTGCAAAAATAGTGCAAACGTGAAGTTTGTGCCAACTCGATAGCACTACTGACACGTGAGCTGACACTGTTTCAAGATGGCTTTTACTAAGCCTCTCAGTATGCAAGAATAACCAGAAAATAATGGAAGAATACGGAATAATGGAATATTTAGAGCTGTGAGTAACTAGATGCGGGCGGTGGACGGGAAACAGAGAATTTATTTGGAGTGGCCTAAAGTAGCATACACAGTACCATTCATGTGAATTTCTGCACACAACGTGAGATCATGTACATAAGATTTAGGTACATCAGTAGGACTATAGTGGGAAATGTATGGGCATGCCGGCAAGGCCGAAAATGCATGCATGGGTGTGTGCTGATGAATAATTTTATAATTACAGCTAAGCAGATTATTATGTTGTGTTCTAAGTTTACTCAGCTAGAAATGCTTGTAAAGATAGCCCATTGTAGCTAGGTGATGGCAAGGCTAGAAGACACTGATAAAAGGCATAATACGCATATGGTACGTACAGTCAATTGCAGAATTCTTGAAAAAAGTATGCCGTACCGTGAGTGCTTCCGTAAGGCTCCCTGTGAGTAAATTTTATTGTTCTTGCCACGGATTCAACCGCAGCAACTGAACCACACTAATCTTTTTCCTCAATCCGGGTGATCCGGCGTCACTACAAATAGTTTTCCAGCCCACGGAATGTTTACGGCACGGGAAGAGGAATTTCAACAATTCTGCAATCGACTGTACCATACGCGTATGCCTATACCGTACGCGTATGGTACGGAAAATCGTACCGTACGCGTATGGTATGTACCATAGGCGTACGGTACAAAATACGCATATGGTATAGAACAGATACATTATAAAAATCAGCCAGGCGTGTGTCCACCAGCTGTGGATACACACTGGTTTACTGAAACTGTTTTCGTAAAAAGTGTGTGTGTATGGGTACCCTCCTACCTATCTTATGCACCCACGGAAGAAAATATGGTAAAACCAGCCAGCATGTAAGAATTGAAAGCTAAATGAAGTTGTATCGAATTTTTGCAATTATAAATGTAATTATTTAGGCCACACCAAGTCAAACCTTAGTTTCTGGTCACCCGCCCGCATGGTAAACCTGGAACCCTCGTTTATGAGGACTATTATTAATATTACAGGTGCTTAAGTGCATGTGACCCAGCAAGACACTTATTTTTTACTGCAAAAGATCGAGATACTCTAATAGAGCAGTCAGGGATTCCAATAGAGCAGTCACACTATTCTTAACTCTAATATTAGTATATGCGACACTAATAAAATGTTTCTAACTATAGCTAGTTTTGTCCTTGATTATATAGCTGTTCAGATTATAACTGTTACTAATACTTTTGTAACCAAAGTAATTTCAGTAGCATTAACTACTAGCCCATGCAGATGAGCCATAGCTTTAACTTTATAATTCAAATGTAGTCCTCTAATGCTAAGCTTAGTCTAGTAACTTCAAATTCCTTATCACTGAACACTGAAGGGGTATGGAAAGCTGGCAACATTTGGTGAGCTTAAACTTAAACTTTTCCATAACTAAAATTAGATTGGCAAGTGTAGAAACCCTTATAGTTTAAACATTCCCAGATGATCACTAAAAAACACTAGTCTGGAGCACTCAATGACTCAAAACTTTGACAGTTACTTTTCTCAAGGTTACTGAATAGAAGGCTGGAAACACATAGGTAGTGGGCTAAGACTTCACATTTGAATGAAGAATTTCTGATGTGAAAATATAAGTTAAATTTCATTTTGGATCATGATCATTTGAACAACTTAGCTATAAGTCATAGTAATACTTTCCTGACATAGCTAATGAGACATTTATTTCACTTGGAAAGCATAAGTAGCTACATGAGCAAAACATTTCCTATAGTATATTCTAAATAAATAAATAAATAAATATACTTAAATGCTATACATCAGTGTATAGCTAGCCATGATCCATCAACAACTTTCCTAGTGCATTTTTTGCCGAAGCACAACTACTTATGTTGTTGGTTAAATCTGACTAAAAATAAAATCAACATGAATTTGCTAAATTGAGCAAATAATAATACCATACAGTATATTGTCACAGTAGAGTCTATAGTCCTGAAGTCCTGATCATCCGCCCGCCCGCATCCATTTGTAGGCTTGGGAGTGACCAGAAACTAAGGTATGACTTGGAGTGGCCTTAGTTAAAATAACTGAATAGCAAATTGGCAGACAGTTATTATAATTAGTTGATTAATTCCTTATTTAGCCATGGCATGGGTGCCTGGATTTTAGAAGTAGCTTTTATACCTACCCGGGTACGTAGTATATAAAACCTAGCTTTTATGACTGGATTTTGGAAATCCAATTCAAATCACACACCTAACTTCAATTTGAGATTAAGAATTCAAGCTGTTATAGCTTGCCAAGAATATGCATGAAATATGCAGCAGAAATGCATCAATTTATCCCCACATTCCTAGTACTGGTAACTACTTTTAGCTACAGTTTCTTGCCAAATAAGGTTAAAACTGATCTGTTTAACAGATGTAGTAGTATCACAAGTGCTCACATAGTAGAGGAGGGTAGCGGTCATGGTATGTGGGACAGATTTCAGAATGGAGGGTAAACCACAACTGAAATCCAGATATGAGATTACAAGGCTGTGCTAGCTATATAGTGGCTTATATGCAGCAAAATCAATGCAAAAAAACATTTGGCCCACTGTAACAGACCATCCACCAGACTACTGCATGACTTATTCTCGCCAAACTACCAAGGCCAGAAGTTACCATTTAAGGTAGCTATGCTACCATAAAAGATGGCTCAGCCTTAAATAGTTTGAGTAATGCTGAGGATTAAAACAATATTATTAGTATTGTAGTGGTGAGTAGCTATTGCCACTGGTGTTGTTAGTTGAATTATGTCTGATGTGCGATTTAGACCAGTTTTGTAAAATCTGGTCCTGTTTTTTATGATAATTAGTAAGAATTGGTCACAGGAGTGCGATTGGATAATTTAAGACAAAATATAGAGTTATATACTGTCATTGCCTAAACTGAGCACACGTAACTATATGTAAGGTTGGCTTGGATACAAACCAGTGACCTTCACTCCTAAACACCCTACACCCTAACCCTTATTGTACAGCGTCTAGTTGTAAGATTAACACTATACTAAAAGGAATTCAAAACTTTTCATGAAGCTGCTTTAACATTAACTAGCAGTGCAAAACTTTTCTGAACAATGATAGCTAATACAATGATAGCTAATGGATTGATGCCACAATCTTTACTTTATTGATGTATACATATGATTGTCTCAAAATCGGTCTTATCGTCCATTTAAATGTATCGAGAAAATTAATACTGGTTTTAAATATTCAGAGTGCTGTAGCTTACCAAGGCAATAGCTACGCATACCAAATTTTCACATGTTTTACAACAATTTATTACCTTCCAGATCATTCACTGAAGAAGTAGTCAACAGCTAAGTTTCCCACCATTTTAGATACTTTTAAAACTGAGGTTGACTTATCAGGCGAGTTCTAAAAGGGGTGGGAGGCGGGGGCCTGGAAGGCAGGCATGAGACTGTTTAAAAAATTAAAGAGGAACATTTTGGGATGAATTAGGCCAAGTTATGGGCCATTCAGGGCTCAAAACTAGCTAGAATGAAAGGAAATTTACAGCACAGGTCATTATCCAATTCCACGGAGCTGTACAGCCACACACAGCCATCTCCTCATTGGCCAGGGTTCCATCAAGGTCCCAGACAACTCACACAGCTCACCACTGTGCTTTAAAAAAGCAGCTAGCAAAAATTTACCCTGGTCGACTGTGACAGTGAAATTTGATAGTGCATTCATAAAGCTTTGTGTTTTTGTGAAAAAATCAAACTTCCCGTCTTGGGTGATAAGATCAGTTTTCGCAGATCCAGTCACATTTATGGTACAAACAATTAAAGCTGGACACAATATTTTGTTCATAATTGATATTCTACAATGAATTAGTATACCAATTAGCATGCAAGGATAGAAATTCATTGGAAATGGAGATCTTTTCATCTCCACCAGACAGGAATTTCTTAAAAGATGATCGCTTGCATGCAAAATTACAGTAAACAACATTTTAGTATCCACTAGTTTTTGATTACATGTACTGCACGTATCATAGTTATCATGGTGGTATAACTATAATGACTTGGCCTCAGTTTCATGCAGGAATTTACTTTTTTTAAATGTCTGCTAATTAAACTAGTACATGCATTATGTGTTCTATAAACTATACAGTATGTAGACATCTATGTCTGTTATTGCTATGCAGTATGATTGATGTTTGCGGGCAGCAGGACACAAAGTTTAGAAAGTGGATCCAATGCTTTAATGGTAAGCATGTGCATTTTTCATATACCAAGACATATGTCATCATGCAAGCCTGCAATGTTACATGTCTTATTTCATGGAATTGCCTTGAAAATATAAAATGCATGTATGTTTTTATAACTGTGTGCCGCCTGTTCACACCACATTAATAGTGTGAAAATCATCTAAAGTTTGAGAAATGAAAGTTGTGTTGACATAGCACTGAACTAAAGTTTTGCTGAAAGGTGCAACAACACAATGCAGTATATGAAAACCTGCCATTGGCTCTATGGGAATATAATGACTGAAACACTACACTGCTTGCCTCACAAATCCCTGTAATGGGTATGACCCACGTAGGTACATTTAAATGCAGAGCAACTATGAAGCTTCTCCTATAGATAAGAAAACAAAGATAATTATTATTAAAACTTTACAGTGACCAGCACTGAAGGTCTAACAGCAACATGTGCTGCAGCCTTAGGATTACCTAACCTAATTTCAAGGACTTAGACTTAATGACTTGACTTGGTGACTTGACTTAATGACTGATAAGGTGTAACAGAAAAGGGGCCAAAGTAAGGGAAAAAAATCCCTCCAACCCCAGGATTCAAACTGCAGGTCACCCAATGTCTAGTTGGGGCCACACTCATCTTCCTCCAGGAGGGATGGATTTTCTTCCTTAAACTTAAAGTATTTATTATTAACACTTTACAGTGACCAGCACTGAAGGTCTGACAGCAACATGTGCTGCAGCCTTAGGATTATTTCAAGGACTTAAACTTAATGACTTGACTTAGTGACTTGACTTAATGACTGATAAGGTGTATAAGCAAACTAAATAACAGGTAGCTTGAGCCGGGTGATCAATCAAAATAAAGTCACAATTATCCCGTAATTCATTAAACTTATAATTGTTTATGGAGCTTTCCTACTGAATTGAAGCCTAGTACAGAAAATGTACTTACACGGCACCTTACTCAGCTACAGGTTGTACTGGTAACTCTAACTACATGTTCAAGGAAATTTTCTGTCAATTTAGCTGCTGTTTACTAAGTTCTGGTATTATTAGGCACCACCCAGATGTTGTTGACAATAATTATATAGTACAGTAGCACTGTATATTAGGGATCATGGAGATTTAACCTAAAAACATTGCCAGAAACCATGCAGCCTCACAATACCTTCATTGTCAGTATCGGTTAAGTATGACCAAGCCCAAAAGTACCTTTAGTATGACTTTGAATAGATTGCTACATTTAAAAAAAGAAAAAAAGATTTTATTGAAATTTTCTACTAACTGCCTGACTGATGCTTTCAGACAAACATAACTCTAATGACTAAGGCTATGGCCTTGATGTTTTCACTGTTCAAAATCGCTTCAACCTGACAGGTGCCTTTTGGCATACCACAGTATGTACAATGCACGCTTCATGGACATACCTGTGTCCTCTTTTATTGCTGACGGTACAAGTGGTTGCACCACATGATGGCTTCCCTACATTTGTAATGGCGGGAATTGTCCGAGTTTTTCGTTGTGGCTGCATTGATTGCAATGTACTTCGTATTCTTCATTTAGTAACACTGTAACAAGCTGAATATAGCTGAAAACAGAGTGTAATGCTATTTCAGTTCAACAGCCAGCTGCAAGCTGGTTATGGGTGCATGCCTGGATACTTAGATTGGCTGTAAAATATGTCTGTACGCATAGGTATAACTAATGTAACTAAAACAATACCATTGTCACTGATTTATTTCATGTTCAATGCTTGTGCTTTCACATTCTTTAGATATGACAGCCATCCTGTTTATTGTAGACTGTAGCAGTTATCATGTGTACTCACGAAAAAACCCCAATAAGGTATAAAGTCTCAGGCCATTCTAGCTACCACAGTATTAAATTGTTACATGATTTTATTCTCACAGACACTTTTGGAGGAATCTGTGGAACTGTTTGAGAGTATATGGAACAACAGGTTTGTATTTTAAAGCAGAGCTAGGATGATATATGGCAGTTATACTCTTTAAGTTGTGATGTTAGAAATTTTGTAACAGTGGAGAATCCGTAAGGGTTCCATGAAGCACTTATATTTTGAAGAGTCTTAATTACTTTCTGAGCTGTGATCATAAGTATTTATAAAATCAATAAAACTATAAGTGTATCACACATAGAAATGATTGCTGCATACGTAACTCGCAAGTGATAAAACTTTCTTTGTTTTCTCTCTTTTGTTGATGGATAGCATTTTCTCCATATGTGAATGCATCAAGTAAAAACCAGGCCTTCAGATCGCTCAACTAAAAATGCTTTTTTAATTGTAATTAACTTACATATTCATGGTCTATTTACTGTAAAATTTTATTCAAATTGAATGTACCATGTCCATGTATCAAGTAAATTTGTACCACTGTTCATTTTCAATTATACCGCTATATAGCATGCATCCAGTGAATATGTCTCGGTATAACACATTTTATTTCTCTATAATGGTTTGCGCGTGAAGGCCTGATTTTTACTTAATGCGTTCCATATACAAATCACTTGAATCTGCTATTTCGACACCTTCATATACCTTAAATGCCCCTAAATATGTGACTGGAATCACTGGATTTGACAAAACCAGGCTTCCACACATATCCAATTCTTTGTAACCGCTTGTAACTTAACAACCTAGTACGCTATTGACCTACAATTTTCACAAAAT
Source organism: Dysidea avara (assembly GCF_963678975.1). Lineage (NCBI taxonomy): Eukaryota > Metazoa > Porifera > Demospongiae > Dictyoceratida > Dysideidae > Dysidea > Dysidea avara. The sequence goes on along the minus strand of NC_089279.1, from coordinate 10,692,408 downwards.
GCTTTCATTGCATTATGCAATAACAGATCAAAATTGGAATGTGATAGCTTACTCCTGCATTGCGTTATGTGTCTTTAAAGGTGCAAATCTGGATTGTGTGGAAGCCTGGTTTTGTCAAATCTGGCCACATTATCATTACTGTGTTGATACTATTAAAGCTTTCAGTTAATTCCTAATAGTATAAACAGTAAGATTTAACAATGAAAAATTGCTGAAGAATGATTATTTGCTATTACATACTTGTAATTAGAATTACCAAATCTTAAGTTTCCTCACATCAACCATGGTTTTGCTATATTCAAGTATAACATAGGAGCCATCTGTAATTTTTTTGTTGTTGCGATGAATACTTCAAAATTAGCCTTTTGCATGTTTTTCCAAAGTGGTTCCATGAAGATTAAAGTTAAAAATTTATTGTGTCTTACCTAACCTGTAAGTATTTTGAATTTAAAAATCCGCAGTTATATTATGAAATTTGATAGGCAGCGCCTTTTTACAGCTTGGCTGTTTTAATTTAGATATCACTTTCTTTTATGTATTATCTCAGTATAACTCTAGATGATATCCCATTACAGGTGGTTGAAAAATGTCTCCATAATTGTGTTCCTAAACAAGCAGGACTTATTGCGCCAGAAGATATTAGAAGGACGTTTCAAGATTGAGTCCTACTTCCCTGAATATGCCAGCTACAACATTACCTCAGAAAGTGAGCAGCTATCTTTCATCATAATTTGTGACTGGATTTTGGAAAAACGATCCAAATCGCACATTAGAAGTTTCGAGATAAACGGTTTTAAAGAATTTAAGCCAGTGTAACTCTCCAAGGATAGCAAGCACGTGTATGAAATTTACACAAAAGATGCATCAATCTGTTACCTTTCAGGCCACGTCCAGTACTTGTAGCTGCTTGTAGAGTTTCCTGCCAAATAAGATAGAAAATCTGAGCAGTTGGATGAGTGAAGTAGTAGCTCAAGTGCTCACAAAAGGGTGGAGGGTGGGGGGTGGCAGGTAGGGCAAGAGATAGACCTCATAATGGAGGCAGACCACAATTGGAGTCCAGACACGAGATTGCAGGGCTGTGCTGGCTCCCTAGTGGCTGATATGTAGCAAAATCAACAGAGAAAACGTATGGCCAACATTATAAGGCTGTACACCAGTAAACCACTGATTCTTGCCAAATCAGGTCCTTCACAAGGTCTGAAACTGCCATTTGAGCACTCCACACCACCCAGAAAAGACATCTGTTAAAACCAGCCTCGAGTAGTTTGAGTAGTACTGAGGGTCAAAACTAGTAGTATGATAGTGTAGCTATCCACTGGTGGTGTTAGTTTGATTTTTCCTGATGTGCGATCTGGATCGGTTTTGTAAAATCTGGTCACATTTATACATATGTGAGGCTCATTACAATCCACATGCACATAAAATTAAATGTAATATACAATGTTCTCTTGATTATCCGACTCACTCAGGACAAAGATGTGTTCAGATAATCAAAAAGTTCGGATAATCAAAGCCCATTCGTTTATATACAGAGCCCTGTTGAACTACTCTATAATAGAACATACATATGAGACATAGTACTCTAATAGAACAGTCATATCCACTGTTGAGTGTTCAGATAATAGAGGCTTGGATAATCAAGGGAGTACTGTATATGCATATACACCTGACAATTGACCAGTTGCAAAAATACACTAAAATCCTTGTGCTCAGGCAACTTTTTACAAATCAACACTATACAAAACCTGTATAACCTGTCTCACAGGATTTCTGTGGAAGGATTAACACACCCTGTTTTGTACACACACACACACAAATGGAAAAAGATCAAATAAAACTACAACAATGTGCCATAAATATTCTATATATTTTGTAGTTCACTCTGAAGCAGAAGAGGTAGAAGAAATAAGAAAGGCTAAACTATTCTTCAGAAGTCTTTTTACAGTGAGTACCATGCACCCATGTCCAAGAATCAGTAGTGTGTATGTCTACAGATTGTAGTCTTCAGATTTTTATAGCATTAAATTCATTGTTCTTTTTGTGTTTCATTGTGATTAAACAATTATCGATGAGAAATTCTCATTTACCACAGCACTACAAGTACACATTTTCAATATGTGTAATATTACATTCGTACATATACATGTGTAACAAGATTCTTTGTAATAATGAAACACCATCACCATCTATAAGTTGTACAACTACAACATGCAGACTCTCTCTACAGCAAACTGTCTGAATTTAGGACACAGCTGCAAAACTATCATAGTAAAGTGATTCCAACAAGTCTAGCTCAGTCCATTATTTTTCTGAATGATAAAAATTCTATAATAATATTATAGGCTTGGATCTCAATTTGTCTGTTATGAAGTGGCTTCACTGTATGTAAAACAAACTGTTTTTAATATGTAATTTACAAGAATTATGCTAATGAAATCCAGGTGAATTTTAAAATTTCAGTTAGGCATCTGGCTTTATAAAAGCTCAGCCACTTTATTTAGTAAGTGGTTGTGGTTTGTGACTTGTGGCTTTATGCTCTTATGCAGCTGTAAAGTTTGCTGACACTTCATAGGACTCACGTGATAACTGGAATGCTCAGTGTTAAGGTTCATTTAGCTTAGAAATTGGCACTAGCATTGATTACAATTCATACAGACGAGTGTAACATTTGGCATCAATGTGAGGTGAATCATGTCTTTAAATAGAAGGTCATCTACACCTGCAGATATACTAGTGGACACCCAACTTCAGTCTATACCCATACATAACTGAATCAGTGATTTAAATTGCCACTAGTATATCTGCAGGTGTAGCCTCCCTTTTTTCACATTCACTACTTTATTTGTGACCAGATTTACAAAACCAATCCAAATCAACAAACACCACCAGTGGATAGCTACACTACCGTACTACTCATTTTGACCCTCAGTACTACTCAAGGCTGGTTTTAATGTATGTCTTTTCTGGGTCGTGTGGAGAGCAGTTTCTGGCCTTGTGAAGGGCTTGACTTAGCAAGAATCAGTGGTTTACTGCTGGATGGCCTGTTATGGTTAGCCAAATGTTTTTTTTGCATATCAGCCACTAAGAAGCCAACACAGCCCTGTCATCTTGTGTCTGGACTTCAATCGTTGTCCGCCTCCAACTGTTCAGATTTTTGGCAGGAAACTCTACAAGCAGCTACAAGTACTAGAAGTGGTCTGACAGGTAATACAATGATGCATTTCTTGTGTAAATATCATATGTGTACTGGCTATTCTTGGCAAGTTATGCTGACTTGATTTCTTTAAAACTATGTATCTTGAAACTTCTATGTGCGATTTGCATCATTTTTCCAAAATCCAGTCACATATATCTGCCTATGATCCCTATATAATCAAACTTAAAATATACTTGTTTGTTTACTTTTTTGTGACGTAATTATGGCTGGTGAACCCGCATCAATCGAAAGGACTCGGCGTAAGACTTATTTTCTCACCTGAATGTGTGCCCCAACTATCATTTACGTGAAGTAACCATTATGTTTCATTTTCACCTACGTTCAGCACATTTCACAGCATTACAAATGAAAAACAGTAGGAGAAGCACCTCTGCAATCAATCCAGTCACCACGGAAAATAGAGACAATTCCTGGTTACAAACATAGGGAAGCCATTGTGCTATCACCAAACGACACCTTGGGCTGTCAGCAAAAAGATATGGACACAAAGGAGGACAAAGGTAAGTACATGATGCGTGCATTGTACGTGCTATGGTATGCCAAAAGGCTCTTAAGTAGCAAAACAATAATCAAGCTCATAAATAGTCTTAGCCATATGCGTGTCTGAAAGCATCAGTCAGTCAGTCAGTCAGTCAGTCAGTCAGTCAGTCAGTCAGTCAGTCAGTCAGTCAGTCAGTCAGTCAGTCAGTCAGTCAGTCAGTCAGTCAGTCAGTCAGTCAGTCAGTCAGTCAATCAGTCAGCAGATAATTCCACTAAACATAATTAAAATTTCTTAGTAACCTAATGGGATCATACTGAAGGCACTTTTGGGCTTGGTTATACCTAACCAATACTGCTAAGGCACCATGAAGGTATCAATATTTTGAGAGAAAATGCAAGCCTCCAATATCAGATCTGGACATGTGCATCTATGATACTGAAACAGTGCTACCACACTGTATGATAACTTGAAATTTTGTCTGTTAGCTACTTACTTCAACCACTGTAACAGTGTAGAGACCTGCAAGGAGGCTATAGAAAGCCTGAAGTAGGGATTCAGAAACTTGACATAAATATTAACAAAATTTAATGAAATATGCAGTACATTACAGCTGTTACTTTTCTATTCTCCAATCATTGTTCAAGCAGGGGCAGATCAAGAATTTTATAAACAGTGGGTTTTATTCTGAAGCATGGCTATAGTAGCTCCAGTCTAGCTACACTGTTGTAATATTTTAAAGCAAATACATATATTCACTCCCAGCAATGTTTACATCTTACCATTTAGGCCTTTAAAATGAAGGCAACTGAATCATTTACAGTATATAGCTGTAGTATCAAAACACCAAATGATAATTTAGAGGCAATTATCACATGTGAAGGGCTGGGAGTAGCGGATTGCAGTAATGTTTTAAATATTTCTTTAACTATTAAGCTGATTTTAATGTAAGAAAAACTTGTCAAGTCATTCAAGTGATATTAAGTCCCTGTGTTGTGCCAGTAGAGAAGGTAACAACAAGACTGAAAACTGGTCTATGTCCAGGTTTGGGGAATAAAAAAGAAGTGACATCTATCCAAGTTATGAGAAAAGGTGTGGTCTTTGAAAAACCAGAATTTGAAAGTTGTGAAATAAAAAGGATATACAGTATCTAATGAAATTTGAAATTTCAAAAAAAAAGGAATCGTGGGAAAAAAGTAAAGAGATTGCTGGGGTGGTGGATTCTCATTCTGTCAAGGGAAGTGAAATACATAATGCTCCATATTTAGGGTGAGTCAAAATGTGGTTCTGTGGTTTACATTACTACCCTAGCAATCCCTTCTTGCTTTGTGGTTTTTTCAACAATCCCTATTCCCCTTTTGAAAATTTCAATTTTAATCATCCCGGTTGTGTATTTTTATCTATCCATTGATAGATTTATTGATCACGTAAATTGCAGTGTTTGAAGTAAGGCCATCATTGTTAAATTCCTTGTTTCCCATCACTGCCCAAATCAATTTTTAGGTACCCACACCAACTTTTTATTATTTGATTATATATCACGTGAATACAGTATTTCATGCTAATAGGAGTCAGAGTAACTGAGTATTATAGCCACTGATTAGCTGTGCATATAAGCATAGAAGAAGGGTGGAAGACCCTCTACTCTTGTTCAACAGGGAGAATCCTGGAAAACTTCAGGATCAAGATACTCTAATAGAACAGTCAGAGACTGAAATAACAAGAGTAAAGTATATAATTAATATTCAATAATCCGCATCAGTTTTTGTTCCATTTGGTGATGGGAAACAAGCAATATAAATGGGCAATCGCTTTATACAGTCCATCTTTCAGTATGCAAGGATACCTCTCATACTGGATTCTGGAATTCCATAAGTTTTTAAGTGATGACTTTGTGGAATCAATTCACCGGTATACAAGTGTTTGACCAAGCAATTCGATCATTCCTAAGGTTTCTGGGAGCAAGGAATATAATGATGCTACTAGGCCATGTTATTAGTTTCTGCTTTAAATATATTTGTGTGCTTTTCATGCTATGCAGTTATAACATACACCTTTACTTAGCCTTTATGTTTAGTGTGTTTTAAGTTTTAAGCATGCTTAATATTCATTATGTTTTGCATTTTTCTGCAGAATATTTCTGAAGCATGTCCTGACAAACGACATGGATTATACACTTATTTCACAATTGCTGTTGATTCAGAGAATATCTACAAAGTGTGGAGAAGTTCTACAGACATAATTCAAAGGGATCACCTACTAAAGTATTATCTATTGTAAAGCATCCAATGCAACAATTATAGAACTATTTTCACAACAAAAAAACATTTGCATGTTATATAGCTACCTGCATAATTATGCCATTGAATAACTAGCCTGTATTATGTTATATTTACATAACATGTTTCCACACCACTAATTTTTAAAGACCGCCCTTTTAACAGAAATGACATACTATATGGCCAGTTTTGAGCATTTATTCCTATTTCTCGTGCTAATTATATTATCTATAATATTATACTTTGTGCATTCTGGAATGCAATTGTTTATAAGTACATGCATACATTTCGATGCTATACAGATAAGATTACATCCTTTGTTAAAAGAGACATTATGGTAGTGAGTTAGTGGTTGCAGCCCTAGATATTAGCTACGTATGGCAGGTTATCCGATTAACCTTGTCAGCATTATGTGCATATTTTTCAATTGTGATATCCGCATAAATTTTTAAAAGGAAGATTATACCAACTTTCCAAGACAGGTAGCTAGTGTTTCGTGGAGTCAAGAAAATGGGTCCATCATATGGAAAGATAGTTTTAGGGGACCTGCTTCAGAGTATCATCTTCATCTGGATAACACATAATTAGTCTTGTGAAGACCATAATCTTTAGCTAGGTAGAGTCCTCCATGCAGACACAACAAAAGTGATCATGTAGTTATGTATAAGATGATGATATACACACAGCAAATATAAAGTAATACTGGTAAATGAATATTTCACTACAAAGTTACTGTTCTATTAGAGAGTGTAGATCTGGAATATTTGACACAGGCCTAAACACATTAAACTTAGATCACTTTTCCGTTCATCTCATTTACTGAGTGATAGGAATGGATCAAGATTTGTTCAGCTGTGTTAAAACAAGGCCAACTTGATCCCATTTCTTAGTATGATCACATATCCTTGTTTATTTTTTTGTTCTTGTACACTATACTATGCATCACAGTAGGTGGAAATAATAACCACTTGCCATGCAATTAGACATCCACATAGCTATAATAAACCTTTCATCAGTAAAGCTGTGGAATCTGTTATCATCATTAACTTTCCTTATATTGAACAGATATGTATTATGTTAATACTCAATGAAAGGCATGTATGCCAATGAAATCAAGGAGATATACAAGCCATATAAGGATATATACAAGCTATATATGCACAAAAGTGAATATATTTGCTAACTGCATGAAGGCAATGAAATACACCTGTAGCATTCATTAATGATCCTATAAATTCCTATTACCTTTGAGAGGCATTGTTCTGGTTTCATTGTGACTGGATTTGTGTGCCAGTGGCAATAGCAGCATATATCCTAGTTAAATGGCTGCATTGTTCTGGGATTCTTCATAGAGCACTTTTAAAGAGTTTCTGCATGACCTTTTTGGGTCTCTCAACTGCATTGACTGGAAGCTTGTATATCCCACAGATTACGTTATACTAAGTCACTGGAAACTAGCAACTTCAAAGTAAATGTCTCTGCTGATCAAGGTGTTATCTGATCTAACAGAAACCGATGCAGAGCCAAGGTTTCTATCCGTCATTTTAGCACTAAGTCAGTTTGATGCAGTTTATACTTCGCAACTTCAGATTGTTGATTGCGCTATAATTAGTGGTTAGCCATAAGCTGTTAGTATGACCTCAACAAGAAAGAGGTTCCAGACATCAAAGTGAACTCTGGCTGGTATATTCAAACATGATAATTTGACAATTTTATTATTACTTACACTCATTGTATACTTGGTAAGACAAACAACCTCAAATGCGTAAGTGTAGTGTGTGCGTATGGTGGGATAAAAATGATGACTGCAGCTTAAGTGTCTTGTATCAAGTCTACAGTCTGTCTTAGTTGTTCGTAGTTTGAATGAGCTTGTTGTATATCTAGTTTGTGTCTTCTCTTTGTCTCATCTAACTCTCTCAACAAGTGGTCATTGGTTGCTACTAGTGACCTACACAAAATGGAGACCAACACAGAAAGGTGAGCATAAAAAAATTGGTTATTTTGTGTCAAAATTTACGATCCAAATGAAGATAATAGACATGCAATTTGTACATGTGTATGTATATAAATACAGCTTTCAAATTGGCTAGTAACCTTACAACATACACTATAACTACTGCTGTTAAACTATAAGTTAAACAAGAAAACGTCAGTTACCTGTGACTTTCCTGTAGCATGGTAGCCAGTTCTTGTACCTGATTTAGCCCTTGTAGTTGTTGTTTGTTCTGCTGAGTTAGTGAGTCAATCTCTCCCTTCAATAGACTGTTCTCAGACTGTAGTCTGTCTATACACAACATTACCATGCTTAATGTATGCGCAAAATACTCACATGCATACACACACACTAGGGCAGCTCCAGGGGGGTTTCTGAGATTTCAAGAAACTGGTCAAACTGCAATTTTACTAATATTCAAAAGGTTTGGATTGAAATACTCCAATAGAGCAGTCAAACACCCTAATAGAACAGTCACAGTTTGTATGCCTTAAAAACTGTAAGTAGTTACAAGTGTATGACAAAATTAGGAATTTTAAACTGGAGTATGTACAATGTAGCACCCCAATAAAATAAGCTGGATCAGAGTAGTATGTAATGTCCAATCACTGTACTACAATGAGAGGTGAATATCCCTACTGTGCTGTGGAGATTCTATAATTTAAATGTACAGTAGGGATATTTGCTTTATACTGTTTTACAGTAAATGGTACTACTCCAAACCAGTACTTTTGGGGTACTACGTACATTGTCCCTATTCTAGTTTAAAATTCCTTGTGGTTTCTTATACTTGTTTGTGAACTTTTTCTTGTAAATTCATGACCACTCACAGTTGTGTAAATGATTTAGTGTTGGTCAGTGTGAAAAATGTATCTAGAAAATGCAAGAAATCAGCAAAAGTTTGTGGTTAGCTAAAAATTAAGCATGTAACAGCACATAGCTAGCTAAATTATATTTCATGCACATGTGTCTTTGCCCCAATACTGTGAGGCTGCCACATCCTAATATGAACTTTGTGCATCATACAGTACGATAGTACCGTATAGTAGGGACCACAAAGGAGTAGGTGTGGCCCATGTAAAAACATCACCCAAAAATCAGCCTCACTTTCCCCTGATGACAATGAGGCAGTATTGGTTAGGTAAAACTAAGCCCAAACAAGCTTTCAGATCGACCCGAAACACTTTCAACAAGTTGCTACGGAATTTTAAAATAATTTTATTAATGGATTTTCTACTGACTGACTGCCTGACTGACTGATGCCTTCAGACAAGTGTAACTCGATAATGGCTAAGGCTATGGGCTTGATTTTTTCACTGTTCGATGTCGCTTCGGAGAGGTGCCTTTTGGCATACCGCAGTACAAATAATGCATTCTTCATGGTCCTCCTTTATGTCCCATTCATCTTTGCTGACAGCGAAAAGTGTCAATTTGGCGATAGCACGTGATGGCTTCCCTTCATAACGGAAATCGTCCGTATTATTCATAGTGGCTGTTTTGATTGCATAGGTGCATTTTGAACAGCTCTCGATTCGTACTGCTGTGTAACGAATGGGTTGAACATAGCCGACAACAAAGCGTAATGGATGCTTCACTTTTCAGACGATAATTGATATAATTGGGGCACGCGGCACCATTTCTTTCGGTATGCATGGATTGCAGAGGTGCTTTTCAAACAGTTCTTGATCTGAAATGCTGTATAACGGGTTGAATATAGCTGACAACAAAACGTAATGGATACTTCACTTTTCAGACGATAATTGATATAGCTGGGGAGCGCAGCGCCATTTCAGATGTGGTATACATGGATTCACCAGTCATAGTAATAATATTTACAAAAAAAGTTTGCAAACAAGTACACAGAAAAATTTGGAATTTTCAACTAGAGTAGGGACCATAGCACATCGATAAAAAGTACTGAAACAAGCTGGAGTAGTGCACGATATTAAATCACAGTAAAACAATAAGAAGTAGTGATGTGCGATAGTAAGTTTGCAACTATATCGATTAATCATGATAATTGTATCACGATACAATAGTTATCACGATAGTAAATCCAAATGATAAGATGCATAATGTAGCACTAATTTTACTTATTTTCTATGAATACAGGTAAAGGCACATCCTGTATACCCAAATGCACATATGTCATGCTAAAATACAGCAAAGTTCAATCTCAGAAAACAATTAGAATACATAATTGAATAAACAAATGAATGCTTTAATTGTTCGAGTAATTCTAGCAAGGTAAGAGTGTCTAATATAGGTGCTCACGATAATCACAAGCTATTATCATATCACGATAATGAGCCACTGCAATCCAAATATCACACTACCAATATTATTGCACATCACTAATAAGAAGTGTTATATCCCTACTGTGCTCAAGTCAGTACTTTTTATCAATGTGCTATGGTCCCTACTCTAGTTGAAAATTCCAAAATTTTCTGTGTACTTGTACCATTCTACAAAGGAGTAAGAAGTCCATTTCTTGGTGGCAGGTAACATGTTGTCTACGATGACAACACGTGTATTCCAATAAATTTTATTTATGTCAGTGCGATAATATATTGTGACATGTACGCCAGTAGATGGAAGCTGTACTGTCCTTGACTGATGGCTACAGCAAACAACAACAACAATATAAGGTAAGACAATACCGCATGTATTGTATGTTTATCAACTATGCCAAAGGTTTCCTAACCCTTTGAGCACCAAATTAATTTTCAAGTATGGAGAAATGCATAACTTTGTGTTATAAGGAAGGCAGTGGCCTTCTGTAAAACGAAGACGGATTATTGTTTGGCATTGACTTAATGGTAATTTCATACACAACAATAATATCATAACAGTTTTGTCCTACACAAAACAGTACTTGTGATATGAAGCGAAGGACGAGCAATGTCATCTCTCCGCTTCGTTATTTCTTTATTGCGTATTCATGAGGTAGTCACATGATCTTTTGTATACAAATCGAATCGCCATCACGTGCTGATGCACTATGATGAAGTACCATCGAGATATGGCCGATGAAAGTAGCAGGTGTAGAGTAACGGCAGATGATAATGGAAGAGCTACTTTTTCTTGGCGGCCTAGCAGCGGAGATTCTTTTCAAACAAAGCAATATTTGGTGTGATTTTGTCAGGAATTTCATGGTGAGTATCGTGGTGTTAGCGGATTCTTTCTACTGTGTACTGATAAGTAGTTATAACGGCTTATACTAGCCCATGTACTTGCATCCAATATATTGGACTTTGGTCCTCGAAGGGTTACTTAAGTGAATTTGAAATGTTTCTGTGAAAGAATCAGGGCTGTAGCTGTGGCCAATTTTCTGCTAGTATGACTGAATGCATCAGTTAGGCAGGCAGACAGTACTTGATTTCTTATTTTAAATTGTAGCAACTTCACTTCGAGTCGATCTGAAGGCACTATTGAGCTCGACTTTACCCAACCAACACTGTCATGTCATTGTGAGGAGAAATCAATGAAGGCTTTTGGGGGGGGGGGTAATATGGGCCACACCCAAACCCTACAGAGGAACCTGTTAATCGGGACACTTGAAAATGAGAACACCTGTGTAATCTGGACACTTGGTGATGGTCCCAAATTATCCCTTAGCATGCTGGACACCACAGTAAAATCTTATCTCAGTGTTTTTACAATCTGAAAATTTTCCTGGGGGTGTGTCCCTAGAATGGCTCTGTTGTACTGTATGTTCGCCCCTTTACTCTTTGCCCTGCTCCTGATACTGTGTTAGCACAAGCAACCTATAGCAATAAATTCCTATCATGCGTTTAAAATGTCAGCCTATGAGTAATTGCTACCAGATTATTTCACACTACATAATTTTCACTGGGGAGAATACTCCCCAGACCCCCTTCCCCACCTTAGATTTAAGTGCGCATGCAACACAAAGTTTGGAACCAGTCACCAAAAATTCCTGGAGCAGCCCATGCACACACATACACAAACGCTACGCACACTTGTGGTACATGCACAAAGTAAATACAGCAAAGCCTTCAGCTGCCATGCTACAGTAGCATGATCACACCTACCCAGTGAACCAGCACTGGGGCACCTGTACGCTACTCAGATGCTATGAGTTAGTGCAGGCAAATCGGCACATGAAGTTCCACCTGGACCTTCATGCAAGACATGGACAGTTGGCATTTGCTTCCCCCAATTTAGACCAGGCCATTTAAACAGCTGGGTAAACTGGAACAATGTGAGTAAAGTTTCTGCTCAAGGAAACAACAACACCAATTTGGCATCAAACCTGGAACCTTTCAATTACCAGGTTGATATTCTAGCCACTTGGCTATGCTGAATCACATGATACACACACACGTTACACATTCATTAGCATGCAACAAGGTGTTACCTATCAAGTGAGGGTCCACAGGTGACACAGATTTGCGTTGTTGACTCAGTTGAGTCCTTAGCAACGAGTTCTCTTTCTCAAGGTTTCGCACATGTTCATTCAGAGTGCTCTGAAATTTAATAAATACAACATACTGAATCAAAAGACTACGTCACCAATATATGTATGTACATAATAAACATCCACTACACAAATACTGTATTGTATGGCTGGTTTACAAAAAAGTAAGCAAATAGGAAAGGCTTATGGTACGTACATACGTACATGTGTACAAGACACACATGAAACCACCTCACAAATATGTATACACAACACACGATACACGTGTACGCATGCACACACCACACACACACACACACACACACACACACACACACACACACACACACACACACACACACACACACACACACACACACACACACACCAAATCAGCATGTGCCCGTTGCAGCATTTCAGCACTAGTAATCTCCATCTGACTTTTTTGCTGTAGTTGTGTCAGCTCTTCTGTTTGTAGGTGTAATTTCTGCCCCAGTACAATGGCTTCCATTTCTCTTTCCTTCAGTCTATACAGAAATGTTGTAAATTGTAAATTTGTATGCTAGGTAAGTAGGTATAGTGTGCGTGTGTAGTGTGTAAGTGTGCGTGCGTGCTTGCATGCTCACACATGAACATTTACACACATCTCACCTTTCAGCTACCTCACGAAGCTCTATATCTTTCTGCTGCAGTTTGCTCCTCATTGCAGCCATTTCTCCAACAACATGCTCCTCCTCCATTGCCACTGCCCTCCTCCCAGACTGATGCCGTCTCATCCACTGCACCAACATGGCTATAAGAACATGATGGAGGGATAAAGGCAATTTCCAAATACAAACACACATGAAATAACAATATATAAGATATATAAGTTCTTTGTTAATAAAGATTTAGAATGCACAGGGACTAATTGGATAATTGCATAGTTCAAACAAGAGTTCATAATATAAGTAAGGGAGAGAGTATCCAACTTCCAATATAGCCTGTACAAAATCACTGTGTTAAGCTCAGTCAAGTTTACCTTTGATTAAATTAACACTTCTTCTGGTGATAGAGAACTGTTGATTGGTGCTTATTGATGTTGATAAGATCAAGGCTTTATTCTGTGAACAGGCTTAATGTGTTACTTGACTCAATAATTTTCCTGGATGTATTCCAGTTACTCCTTTACTTGTATTATGAATTCTTGGTTCAAGTCCATACATCTTTGCTGAATGTGAAGTGGACGTAATTCACATCTAACATTAGTAGTGGAGATGTTTGATCATAACTTAATGGGTTCCACGTTCTTTGCAATACCTAACCATAACTTAACCCCAGTAATGATCCCTAGGCTGTCTCTCTTTTTAGAACAATGGTTCTATTTTCTGGGCAACCATTTGCACTATTTTCTGGACCTTAAGAAAAACACACCTTTCTGAAAAAGAAAAGTGACTCAATCCTGTTACTACAACAACACAACATAGCATAACTACTTACATTGTAGAGCAGCATCAGATTCCCAGTGTTCAATGTCTTTGCTATAGATGTACAGGCATTGGTCACCTCAGAGTAATCATGCATAGTATACAGGAGTTGGGTTAACTAGTCACTTCTGTAACTAAGTTACATAATATGTATATTACTGTTTAAAGTAACTAAGCACTTGTAACTGATCACACAGGTCTAAAAAAGTACAATAGTTACATGGTTAGTATTTGGTTACAATAGTTACATGGTTGCTAGTAACCATACTTTTAAAAACCCAAAAGGCTCTGAAATGTGTACCATACATGCTACACTGTAGACCCAAATTAAGTAGGCACATTCTGTGTATTGTATTCCGTGATCCAGGCCATGTAACAGACAGAATTTTAGATAAATGGCCACTTTGCTCATAAGTAACTAATATTTAGGGAAGTGTATATGTGTGTTCTTAGTAGAATAATCAAATAGTAACTAAATAGTAACTATTAACGTACCACAAGTTACTTTTACAAAAGTAACTGCCACTGTAACTAAGTTGGGATAAAAGTAACGAGTTACTTTTTAGTAACTACCCCAACTCTTTATGTACATATCATCAGAATTTACAATATGACAAATTGTTCTACAAGTAGCAGGACTTTTAGAGATCAAAGAAAACAAAAGGGAATAGCTAAAATGTGGTGAAACAAGGAAGGTTGCCTATACTGCAGATATACTAGTGGACATTAAATCCCTAAATTTCAGTCTATAACCATGACTGAATTAGGGATTAAATGTCCACTAGTATATCTGCAGGTATAGCAAACCTTCCTTCTATTCCCTTGTTTCACTACTTTTTTTTTCTTTGAACCCTAATCCAACTTTCCACTTGTTTATTTACTCTTTCACAACATAATTATGACAGCACATACCACATTAAAAGAAAGAATGGCACTAGGAATACCATAAAAGTAATTTTTCGTCAGAATGCGTGCCCCAACAATCAATTGCGTAATGGAAAGGGAGGTGGCATTGACACTTTGCTTTCAGCTATGCTTCACCTATTACTCGGGGTTACAAACAAAGAACAGTATGAGAAGCATCTCTGCAATCAATCCAGTTGCTACGGAAAATATGGGTGATTAGCCAACACAGCCACAAGGAAGCCACATCAAATCAACACCTTGTGTTATCAGCTAAAAGAACTAGAACACAGGAGGACAAAGGCAAGTCCATGATTCATGTATTTTATGAACTGCGGTAGGTGAAAAGGTACATCTTGGGACGAAGCAACGTCGAACAGTGAAGCCCTATCTACATTGTCAAGTTGTGCTTGGCTGGAGGTATCAGTTTGTTAAGTCGTCAGTCAGTCAGTATAAAATTCTGTTAAATAGAAAAATTTTAAAATTCCATATAAACTTTTTGGAAGATATTTAAGATATTCATTTTATTTATTATAGTCTAAGATATTTTTGGGCTTGGCTGTGCCTAACCAAGCAGTCATGAAGGGATATTGAGGCTGGTTTTAGAAAGTAGCAAGACAAAAAACAAAAACTTTGCCAGCCAGCCAGCCAGCTACCACTACTGTAAACACACAGTATATTTTGATGCCACGTACAACATCCCAATTCTTTTTGTTGTACTAATAACAACTGCTTTACAATATTTTGGCATCATGGTTTCAGTGAATATGGAGGCTTTGTATCATGGAATGTAACAATACAAGTTCATCTACCACATCTTTATTACAAACTTAATGCATAATCATTAAAATTTTTGTCCAGCTAGTATACATAGTATTTTAAAAAATTTGTTAATTTAAAAGTTAAGTAGGGATCTATGCAACAAATAGTGAAACAAGAAATGAATGATGGTATTACAGCATAGCTCAGTGGGAAAGTCCCACTGTGGCACTGAGCAAAATAATTGGTATAGCTATAATGTGCCAAAGTAGGGACTTTCCAACTGAGCTATGCTGTACCGTAATACCATCATTCTTCTCTTGTCTCACTACTTTTTGTTGCATAGATCCCTACTTAATTTTTAAATTAACTTTTTTTTTTTAAATACTAGTTTTTTTTGTTGTGCGCAGCTAGCTACAATGTAACTTGTGACTGTTGTATTAGACTATATCTCAAGTCAGCCAAGAGGTGTGCGGCTAGCTAGACCAATTAGGGGTGAGGTCATCTTGTTTACTGTTAAGTACTTGTTTACTGTTAAGTAAACAGCTAGATTGGTTAAGAGGTATGATCTCCGTACTCTATCGCTACTAGTCCACCTAGATCTTTAATTGAAAGACGTGGTCACGAACCTATCGCGAACGGGATCCCCATCGCAAACTTGTAGATATCTAGCTAGTATATCTCTTATAGTAGCACCGGGACAGAAGCACTTCTGAAATCCAGCTCTGAAATAATTCTGTGGCGTCTATATTAAAGAAAGCGTTGATACGGAAAATTAATGCCTCGATATGGTTTCGTTGGATGAAGAAGACAAGCAGCCTGATTGACAATGAAAGAAAAGACAAAGCGCAGAGGGCCTACACTTGTCAGAACCCCAAAGGTACATCCCACTGGTGAGTTTGTTATTGTGGCATAAAATGGTGGCTGTGCACTGCTTCGTTTGGCCTCTAGCCTTGTGACTGTGGTCAGTGATGCAGTGAGTGAGGCAGTGAGACTAAAATTTAAGTTTTGGCGATTTTTTAAAAAGATTATAACTGGCCACTTGTGTTATTGTCGTATTGGATGCTATTATTATATGGACTAGTACTATTTCGTAAAGGTGATTTTCGTGGTGTAAAATGTCCCTAGGATGGTTTTTAAAGACGGAATTTTGGGCAATATGTAAAATTTTCACCACGATTCCTACATAAACGGTACTACCATACCGTTTGATTATGCAACACACACATCTAGTAAAGTATATACATAATATACATGCTATTGTAATTACCTTTTAAGTATATTAAACAGCTCTTTCAGCCGTACTTCATCATCATTGCCAAATTGAACAGGTGGTGACAAACTTCTACCACCATGGTGTGCCAGATTATGGAGACCAGAATGAGTGGCTACTACTGTCGGTGCACTCTTAGAGAAATGTACTGCTGTCTCAAGTGTAGATGACTGTTGCTTATGAGGGGTAGCAGTTATGGTAGGAGATTTTGTTGGGAACCGGTTGGCAGGAGACCTGCTGGGAGCAGCAATGACAGCCCTTGGAGTGGAATGTTGATGCTGCTTTAGCTCCCTCTTCCTCTTTTTCTCTACACAATACAATACACAGGTATATATATAAACAACTGATGGCTCTTAAACATTGTACATGACATGAAGAAACAAATGTACGTAACATATGATGTAACACCTGGACATTTGTGTACTACTCAGTTGAATAGTGAGGCGATACTGGCACTACACACACACACACACACACACACACACACACACACACACACACACACACACACACACACACACACACACACACACACACACACACACACACACACACACACACACACACACACACACACACACACACACACACACACACACACACACACACACACGTAAGCAAACAGCAATGCTGCCATATAAACAGTCATGTCTGCACCACCTGTGAATTACTCTGGTGTCATATGAGTCAATACAGACAAATCTTCCTGGAAAACAGGGCAGGAGGGCTGTGCGTACCATGTCTTGAGTGTGGGCACCTGAAGTCCCACTTAAACCTCACCCAATATGTGAAATGGACAGTAAGCACCATTTTACACCAGGTCCTCATTAACACAGTTGGAGCACGCAACACACATACACACACTTACCACTACTACTATCATGCACTCTACCAGGTACTAGTTTCTCTTCATTCTCAGCAATCAGGTCCAATAACTGATCAGTCTCATCACTACCTGAAACAGAACACCACACACCACCTACAAATAATGCACACATGATCCACTATACCTATATGCACAGGTGGCCTGGCTAGTGAATTGACAAGGTCTTTCCGTGACTGAATGCTACAAACAATATCCATATACATAGCAAGTTAGCAACCTTGCAATATAATGTTTACTACACATAAACATAGTTACGTACACAGCTGAATAACAAACTAGTAAAGATAAATCTTACTGTTTAGCAATATGTTCTCTTTCTGCATTAAACATTTCACTATTAGTCTCCTGAGCTTTGTTCAGTTCAGCTGCCTAAATAGAAAAGTATAGTATATATTGTGTGGAGGGAACTACAGTACTGACAAGACAAACTTGGGAGGGAAAATTTCTTGGTGGAGTAAGAAAACATTAGGAGTAATAAATAGTGCAACATACTACTGTAAAGCAATTACGTAGATTGAAATTAAATCTTTGGTAGTGAATTTAAAACTATGTACAAATTTCCTCCATCAACTTTTTTTAGCCAACACACCTGACTGGAGTCAAAATGCATCAGTGCTGCTTTCCGCTCACCATCTCTGACAGGTCTATCATCTACATGCAGTGCATAATAATGTATTGACAAAAACATAGGCATCTGTTTACCTAACACTCTCAATTTGACCAGCATGTGAATTAAGAATAGTCGGTAATCAGGCTCATTCTTAGTAACTGGGTTAAGTCTGAGATCGAGCTCCTAGAGAAGTAGGAACATTTCATAACTAGAAAATTACCTTAAAGCACAATTTAAAATTCACTTATAAACATTCTCATAAATAAAATCCTAAGTCTTACCTTTAAGTTTAAATTGTGGCGTAGTTTATAAAGTTCCTTCAAGTCTGGAATATTATTGTAATACCTATTGAGTAACTATTGTCAAGAAAATTAATAATACTATTCCAATCCAAAAAGGATACAAGTTCAATGTTTCAAGCAACTGCAGATGCTCCAATCCCTGCAAAATACATAAGCCCTAACATTACATGGCACAGAATGTGAATGGATCATAACCTCCAAAGAAGAGATGGCATTTCTTGCTAGATCTAGATGCTTTAATCTCGTAAAGCTTGCCAGTGATCTCCCAAGATGAGTAATTTTCTCATGATAGGAACCAGGAAGAGCCAATGAACGTACATCCTCTTTAAATAAACAAGCATACGTGCACTAATATATAAGAATACACCACATTTAACACGACGCCTCATCATTGTGAACGCACTAACTCACCTAAAGTATCTATTGTAAGGTTAAGTCGGTCTCTGATCCATTTTTCCGTAATAACCAGATTCCCAGCCATTCCTATTTTCGTAAGAGACTAATGCAGCAACCGCGCACATTTGAAAAATGTAATTATAAATATTTCAAAATCCGAATTACTTAACTTCTACGCATGCGTATGTTTGAATTTTGAAGAACCGTACGATTTTTTGACTTTTGATTGATTTCAGGAGCGTCTTTATGGCAACAGAATCTGACATTGATCCCAAGTATGAGTGTGACGCACCGTTATATGTCGACTTTGAGCAGCTAAAACAGAATGGTGGCCTTGAAGATGATGGCGCTGACAGTTGGTTTGGTAAGTTTGTTGTAAACATGTTTATGTACTCATATTTTAACGCGTAGAACGTCACAACGATGAGCCTGGAGTTGTTAAGAACGAATTAATGGATGTTAATGTAAGGACCGTCGATAATGCGCCACCAAACCCAGAGTGCAAAACACCTCAAACAAGAGCCAAACGGGAAGCAGCAATCAAAGCTGATTCTTCAATTCATGCAATACTGGCCAAGAAACCTCAAATGTTCAAGTTAACCCAACCTACAACCCCAGACGTTTTAAAGTGAGTTTAATTCAATATGAAGCTTTCGTGTATTAAATTTCAAATGAAGGCGGCATAAACAACAAAGATTAGTTTCTGCAAAGACTTCAGAAGATCTAGAATTGGAGAAAATTAAGGAGCTACAGAAGGAAAAAGAAGAGCACCTTAAAGAATCAAAGAAGTCTTATAAGAAATTGATGGCCCACCAGGAGTCAGAGCATTCGCAAGAAGAAACCGACACAGCCAAGCAAAAACAGCCCAAACGTAGAGTCAGTGTGTGTGTGTGTGTGTGTTGTACATGTGTACAGTGTGGTGTAGTAAACAGTGTGTGTGTTGTACATGTGTACAGTGTGGTGTAGTAAACAGATATTTGCCTACCAGGAGCTCATGAGTGCCTGGAAAATTACTGATGTGATGTTTCCCAATTTCTGCATATTTCATTTGACATTCCTTCAAATTCATCTCAGTGTTGTCATTGTAATTAACCTCTCCAAATTAAAGTGTAGTCTCCTGTAGACAGACCGCTATTCTTTTGTGTGTGTGTGTGTGTGTGTGTGGGTGCGAAGAGGTAGGGTCTGATTAAGAATTCTGTTCAACACACCACATAGTCAGGGTGGTTGTTGATTGCTGCTGATTGACGAAGCCCTCCTATAGTTCTAAGGCCTGTTTTAAAAGCTTCATGAATACATTCAAGTTATGAATATACAAGAGCACAATGCAGTGCTGAAATAAATAGTCTTAACTGGTAAAGATAGCTTGACCTCTGTGTAGTGTTCTTGTATTATTGTTTTTAATGCATTGATGAAGTGTTGTAATGGTGTGATTCACTATCAGGAAGAAAAAAATACTGCCATTATGGAGTGGTTAGACTGACAATGCCTAGCAGTCACAATTTTCATGTCAACAGTAACAGTGATCAACAATAATCTTATTGCAATTTTGTACAATCCGTTACTTTCAACAGGTAGTATGACTAGGTTTAATAAATACTTTTGTTGACACTTTGTAGTGCATGCGTGTGGTCTTGTCCTATCCCCTTCCCCTCCTGCTGCACATCTGTATCGTCCATGTAAAATTAACATACTTTGGGGTTGCTGCTGACAAACCTGACTACTCAAGTGCACTAGTGGTGCAATTTTTGTGGTGCCTGTCTGCATTTTTGAAGCACTTGTACTTGTGCTGGTACTGCAGCCTTTTGATCAAGCTAGTACTTGTGAATACGTTACAATTTGTCAGTACATGAGTGAATAGGCAAATGGTTATAATGTTTTATGGATTGTTTGTAAAACTTATAAACGTACAAAATTATGGGAGCCTGTATTCTGCGGAATACGGAATAGCAGAATTACGGAATAAGCAAAAATCACATTCTAAATATTTTGTTATTGTTTATAGCCTCTATAACATTTTAATATACGTTCCTCACCTTGTAGAGAACACAATCACGATGGCACCGATCCTTGGGGCGATCTTTAAATAGGATATGTACAAAGATATTCACTCTAGAACAATCTAACTAAGCTAAACTACTGTTAAATACACTTCACTACATAATCGCTAGAAAGCTAGAAGTTCTTTGTGCTATACTTGCTCATACCAGCTGTCACACACGAGCAGCTAGCTAGCTAGCTAACTGGCCGAATAGTTTAGGACCAAACAATCCACCCCCTAGGTAGCTACCCTGCATGCATGGAATAATCTGACCTTTCTTATAGCTCTGTTACCATTTCCTAAAGTGTTTCAAATAAATTTGGAGAATAATACTGCTTTCAGCTCCCAACATCAGAGCTCCAACCTCGGCTCTAACACTTCGTATATAACTCTAATAAATCCGGGCGGTTACTCGTGTGTGACAGCTGGTATGAGTAAGTATAGCACAAAGAACTTCTAGTTTTCTAGCGATTGTGTAGTGAAGTGTATTTGATGGTAGTTTAGCTTAGTTAGATTGTTCTAGAGTGAATATCTTTGTACATATCCTATTTAAAGACCGCCCCAAGGATCGGTGCCATTGCGATTGTGTTCTCTACGAGGTGGGGAATGTATATTAAAACGTTATAGAGGCTATAAACAATAACAAAATATTTAGAATGTTATTTTCGCTTATTCCGTAATTCTGCTATTCCGCTATTCTGTATTCCACGGAATACAGGCTCCCCAAAATTATTATGGTTCAAGCATTTTTCAAGTGTTTGCCCTTTGTTAAAGGCAATTGTTTCTCTCTTCATGTAGAGGTCGTCAAAGCCTTTCAAATTTCAAGCAGACAATGCCAGGATTAATAAGCTCAGCAAGCCAAAAAGACCTAGGAGAAGCTATGTACCAATGGCTGAACAACTCGTCAACTTTCACAAAGAAACACCGCCTCGTTTTCGAACAATGAGACGTAATGCCGTCCCAACTATGATCAAGGAGCCTGTTATGCCTCAGGAATTGACTAAACCAAAGACACCGAAACTCGTGGCCAAGACTAGAAGCCGTCCAGTTCATGTTGAAAGTGCTATGGAGAAGGAAGAAAAAGAAGTGGAAGAAGTTGAAAGGTAATCAAAACATGTATGTAGGTGTATCCATAATTTAGCACATACAAGGTTGGTGTATTGGTAGTTGTCTGTGTGGACCTTAGAAACTGTTGTTGTTTTTCCACTTGTACATATTCTTTATTTGGAGGCCTTTAATATTTAAAGATAGATAATTTAGTTCATAGGTACGCTTTGTCAGATGGAACTAATTAAGCCACACTTATTAGTATTTGCATAGCATGCAACAAGCCCTTTGTGAGAAGTCTAGTCCCCACGGGAAAAAAATAAACTGACTGTTCTATTAGAGTGCCTGGATCATTGTACTGCAATAGAATGTAAAGAGGTGGTTATTATGATGCAGAAAAAGTTATTGTACTAAACAGCCAGCTGCAGTGATTTATGTCCCCTCCCCATGTTTTCAGTCCCTGACTGCAATATTTTTATCTATTAGTAAGTTTGTAACAGGTAATATTGCCATAAGAGTTTGGTTCCATAATTGAGGCGAATTGTGAATTAAAACATACATAACTGGCTTAAATAAAGATTACTTCTTTTATCTAGCTATCAGTTCAAGGCAAAGCCTTTCAACCGTAATATCATAGTGATGGGAGGTCTTCTTGGTGTGCCAAAAGTTGAGAAGAGGCCCCTAACAAGAGCGATGTCCCCTACACTGGCTGCAGATACTAAACCTAAGAAGACAGAAGAAGACCACTCAATGTTAAAGGAAGAATTTCGAGCTCGTCCTGTCCCCAAGGGCATCTTGGAAGGAGTAAAGGTTAGTTGGAGTACGTGTATTGTTTCTATACAGATGTAACCCTTTTCATATTTTCGTGCGCATTGTAATTTCTTGCTTTATAAGCTCATGGTTGTACTGACGGTACAACCATCAGTACAACTAACCAGAAAATTCCCTGTATACATGTACCTTAATTATTGTTCTGTTGTCACAGGGGGTGCCAGGAAAAAGGCCTGTTGAATGTACAGACCCTGAGTCACCGGCATTTTGTTTGAAAAAGAGGAAGTTGGAGTGGGACTCTAAAAAGGTATGTGTAATACGGTACTGTACAGTATGTAATTTGTAGTGTCCCTTACATTGGTCATGGGAGGGAATGCCCTAGCTTTTCATGCACTTCACTACTTTCACCATATTTTGCCAGTTTATAACTGCTGCTACTATAACTTTCAGCAATGAAAACTGTGTGGCTACTATTGCGAAGGTGGCTAGGTAATTTTTATGGGGTAGCATCAGGTGGCTTTATGGGTGTGTGAAGTGTGAATGCACATGTTGCGTGTAGTGCGCATGCATGCATAAGGCTTGTTGCATCAATTGTGTCCCATAATATTGTACTGTATCTACACTATACCATGGTAATATGCATGTGCCTGAATATCTCCATTGAATGACAGGAGATTTGATTTTTGATTAGACAGGTGCTTTGCAGTAGTATTTCAGGGGTCATGTGTATGTACATTAGCAGTATCATCTGTACATTATTTGTTACATTTTTGAGCAGAAGGAGGCCAGTCCAGAGCCAGTATTTCAACCACAACCTGCTCCACCAGTTGATAAGCCTGTGTTTCATCCTGAGCTGCCCCACAAGAAGACAGATGTGCAGCCATTCCGGTTTGAGAGCCGATATGAAGGTAAGCCCACCAGACGAGACATAGTTGATGGTGAACTGAAGCGACAAGAAGAGGACCTAATAAAGGTGATTAGAAAGTTTACTCCTATGTGCTTAATTTAGTGCTAAGTTCTTTTCTTGTTTTTGTATGTATTGACAAGCCACCAATTACATTAATTCTATGTATCATACAGTACGATAGTAACTGTATAGTAGAGGCCACAAAGGAGTAGGCATGGCCCACGGAATAATATCACGCAAAAACCAGCCTCGATTTTCCCTTACGACGATGAAGCAGTATTGGTGAGGTAAAACTAAGCCCAAACAAGCTTTCAAATCGACCCCAAATGCTTTCAACAAGTTGCTGCGGAATTTCAAAAAAAATTTATTCAACAGAATTTTCTACTAACTGAGTAAGTGACTGACTGACTGATGCCTTCAGACAGGCGTAACTCGATAACGGCTAAGGCTACGGGCAAACAGTTCTTGATTCGTACTGCTGTGTAACTGGTTGAACATAGCCTACAGCGAAGCGTAAAGGATACTTCCGATAATTAATATGATTGGAGCGCGCGGCACGATTTCTTTTAGTATGCGTAGATTGTAGAGGTGCTTTTCGAACAGTTCTTGATTCGAAATGCTGTGTAACGGGTTGAACATAGCTGACAACGAAGCGTAATGGATACTTCACTTTTCAGATGATAATTGATATAGCTGGGGCGCGTGGTGCCTTTTCAAGTGCGGTATGCATGGGTTCACCAGTCATAATAAAATTATTTACAAAAAAAGTTAACAAACAAGTACACGAAAAAATTTGGAATTTTCAACTAGAGTAGGGACCATAGCACATCGATAAAAAGTACTGAAACAAGTTGGAGTAGTCCATGATATTAAATCACTGTAAAACAATAAGAAGTGTTATATCCCTACTGTGCATTTCCGTTATGGTATCTTGAGCATAGTAGGGATATAACACTCCTTATTGTTTTACATCATGGACTACTCCAACTTGTTTCAGTACTTTTTATCGATGTGCTATGGTCCCTACTCTAGTTGAAAATTCCAAAAAAAAATGTGTACTTGTATAGTACAGTTATTCTGCTGTGTTTTTAAGAGTACCCCCTAACCTTTATTTTGGACCCAGTTCTTGTCCTGGTTTAGTTGGTGAGGTATTCTATAGGGTGGTGTTGTTATTGTATTTGCTGTTCTAAAAATTGTCAGGGGTCGCAGTTCAAGGCAAATCCAATACCAAACCTATCAGAACAAAAGGTGGTACGACCAGGTCGGAAGATAGAACCAGAACCATTCAAGCTCCAATCTGACTTAAGAGGGGAGAAACACCAAAAGCAATTCCAAGAAAAGGTAAGCTACTGTGTGTGAATTATTGGTGAGTGCACAGTCACATACTATATGGAGGGAACTTTGGCACCGGCAAAATTTGGTTAATGACCATAAATTCATCAAATTTTTCGTATCCAAATATTTTGCTCGTGAGAAAAACAGCCACTCTTGTAGTTATGTAATTTTAAGCATGTAAACCTGCTGTTGATGGAATCAAGCAGTCCCTCGAGTAACTCTGTGTTACTGGCCAAGGGCTACCAAGTCATTGGGCTAGTACATGTGCTATCCTTGAACAAGGAAGTAGCACTCCAATATATCCTGTAATCTGATCTTCATCACAAAAGTCAAGCGAGAAATTTACAGTAGGTTAAAAGACAAGCTTCGTTTGTGAAGTCACTAAACTGTATACCACAACTGATACTTTTACAATTACCGATCATAATTTTCCTAAATATACAGCAATTTTATTAAGAGTCAGGCATGGATTTTAGCACAAGTCTTGGATCTAAGCTAATTTTTGCAACTTTAACCACTTTGGTCGAGAATAAAGATCGGAGTACAGGATATACTGTATCGGAGTGCCACCCCCCCTTGTTGGAATCCAAACACGCCACAAATGCTACCGTGCATATCCACTATTCCAAAGGGTGGACTATAGTCTGACCTTGTAGTTGATTGCTGCATGGTCTTGAATTAGTTAGGTGCCAAATGTAGCAATTGGTAATTAATTAAACAAGAACGTGAGCTTAGCTAACAATTAGCCACTTTTACCAACTGTGATATTTTGCTTGATTTGCCAATTTTCCCTATATGTTTCTTTCCATACATACATACGGGTATATCTGGAATTCCTTTACCAATAATATAAAGATAGTTCTATTAGAGCAGTTGGTCGTTCTATTGGAGTACCATCACTTGTTACTATATCCATGTACTGATTCAGATTTATTGGTCGGTCTTTTCAGTTGTCTAAACTCTAGGTGGTTCCCAGGGGGTTTAATTTTACTTCATTGGATGGTGCCAGATGGGTCTGCTACAGAATACCTTTGAGGACTTGTATAAAAATTTATTTGTGAAAAGATGAGACCCTATGATATACTAAGTAGCACAATGGACCCAGGTTACAGTACTGAATACTGGAGTTATAGTGTATAATAAATAGCTGCAAAGAAAGTTAATAGCTACCAATATGTCGTGCGTGTGTGTGTGTGTGAATGAGTCAGTTTGTTCCTAATGCATATAGGTCAAGGAAATGCAAGAACAAGCAAAAGTGGCTGCTGCATTTAAGGCTTCTAGAAATGAAACTATCTACAGTAAACCATTTGTCCCGGAGAAATCAAACAAACCTCTTCTGCAAGTTCAGAATTTTGTATTAAACACAGAGCAGCGTAGCCAGCAGCGAAAACTGTATGAGATGGACAAGAGAGAGCGTGAAGAGCAACAGGCTAGGGGGCTAGCTTTAAAGAAGGCCGAAGAGGAGGAGGAAGAAAGAAAACGGTTGGTGGAATATCGACAGTCATTACAGCACCATGCAGGGCCAATTCGACACTACAAGTCAGTGGATATACTACCAGCTGATAAGCAATTAACTACCCCTCATACACCACCACTAATCACCAGTCAGCGCTGCAGAAATCAAATATAGAACATGTTTTTATTGTAAAGTTACTAGTTGTTTTTAGGTATGTACATACATAATAGTACATAATAAGTACATAAGTGTCTTTGTGTTGTATTTGTTATCCTGTATTGCAATGAAATGTATTTATGTACAATCATATTGGCCTATAACAAATGTTGGTAACTTTTTGGCTATGTACATGCTAACACTATGTCTGTGTTTGCTCGGCACAATACTTCTATCTTGTTGTATATTTCCTGTATTGGCTTAGTTTGTAATTAATTGGACCCTGTAAAATGTACAGAAAAATGAGAATATAGTGAATAGTTGATTGGTTGGTTTTTAATTTAGGCTCAACACATTTGGCAGAGCCGTTCTTCCATGTGAGAGTGTACAACTCAATAAACTACAATAACAACAATTCCTACTTTGTACAGTTCATGTTATATAGTAACAATATCTGGTATATGACTTTGAAAGATGTGAACTTGTCAGTGGGCTGGTGGTAGTTGCTAGGACCCAATCATCCATTCTTGGTCTATTTCCCATGATGTGTATTATAAGAATTGTTTGTGACCTTATGTCATACCAGTTCAATCTACATGTAGCCAATATCTTTACTCTCATCCTGTCACCTTTTACAATCAACATTACACAATATTATTTTGTGCATGTTTGTTTTGTTTGGAACAAATATCTTGGGAATTGCAAGCCATCCTTCATTTCACCCTGCTGCTTAAAACATTCTTGTAATTTTTAATTGTATCAGTACTGATGTTTTTGTGGTTAACTTGTTTAGTATTGTGTGTTATATTTTGTCATGTAGTTATGTTTTTTGTATTTGGACAGTATCTTGTGCAAGCTTGTCTTTTGTATTGTGTGTTTTGTTAATCAAAAAAACAATTCTGGACCTACTCAGTCGAAACGCAACCGTCAAAAAACGGGCGATTTTAGTTGCACGCGCAATTTACAAGAAGTTCAAAATGGCGTTTTCGACAGGCCACGCGGACGAGAGAAATGGCGTTCAACCAGTAAATTTCTGGCAGATTTTCGAATAAAAGCAGTTGAAGAGATGATTTATGAAGATAATTATGCCGATTATTTAATCTTGAAACGTGTGGGCTGGGAGTATTTCAGTGTTAGAACTGAACAAGAATTTTACTACTCCCGATTTCACTTTGCTGTGGATAAACGAAAAAGAGTGCACAAAATCTGAGTCAACGAAAGTGATAAAGTTTGTATGGAGCACGTGTAGTAGCTGTATGAAACTGTATACATTTGTGAAACGAATTTGTACTCCGTTAATATAGAAGAGGTTGTTATTCAGTATCTTGTTATACACAATAAACCATACACCACAGTGCCATAAGGTGTTAAACAACTTTTGTGGATTGCCAAAATGTAAAAGTAACTTTTTTGAAAGAAATTTTTGTAGTTCAGATATAGATCTCTCAATTGTGAAAATGTCTCAGTTGTTCCACACCTTTTGTACGTGGACTAAAATCAAGTACAAGTAAAGATTCGCAACAGTGACATCATTATGGACAATCTCCGTTACGGGTTCAGTAGTCAACGGTATCAGCCTCAGTTTACACAAATATAATCTTCATATAAATCTTTAATCATGTAGTTGATACTGAAAAAATTCTCATATCTTGTCTTGGTGCTTAGAAATAGTGCCACAAAAAAAATATTGGTGCTATACCTGCGGAACCATGCATAACGATGAAGTTTGAAACAAACTGGCTGTATACCACCATGATGTGATAACACTCACCCAATGTAAAAGTGATAAGGAAACTAACAAGATAATTCATGAAGAAACAAAGTTGAGTTTGTGAGATAGTCTGGACTCGTAACAAGGATTGCCTGTACATAAAACTATGGGAAAGACATCTCCCTACATTATCTATGATAAAATTTTGTAGATAAGATGCCTGCAAAATCCATACAATCTCTTTATCCCACAAAATTTCGTGTTACAGTAGTTTCAAAATAATAACCATTACTGCTATCTTAGTTTCACACAGTGGTGTACATATTAAAAATAAATCATCAGTTACAACCTCTTCTACTAGGTCAGACTCTTGCAGTGCAACTGGATTCAGCAACTTGTGATTTCACATCCAATGGTAAGGGCTTCCCATTGCTTACAGCAAATATTGGCAAGTTAGAACATTGCTGTATGTTATGTGGACTTAAATATTGTCCCACGGTAACCTGAATTGTTTTACAGTCTTTATTTAGACCAGCTGTAGTTGCATTTTTAATGTGTTTTACAATGGTGCTTTACCACTGTACATAATTGC
Organism: Dysidea avara; assembly: GCF_963678975.1. NCBI lineage: Eukaryota > Metazoa > Porifera > Demospongiae > Dictyoceratida > Dysideidae > Dysidea > Dysidea avara. The sequence continues at coordinate 10,663,413 of NC_089279.1, read as the reverse complement.
ACGGAGCTACTACAGTGTAACCTCCCTATTACGGACATTTTGGGACCTAGGATTTTTGGCCACTTTTTTGCTGTAATATAGAGGTTTTCCTCTTCAGAGGTAAAAAAATGTATTAAACAGACCTGTTGGGACCAAGTTTTTGTCCTTATTAGGGAGGTTTTTCTATTATGTGTCCTTAATTCGGGGCGTTTGTTAAGAGAGGTTCCACTGTATATATATAATATAATAATACAAATAACTCCTTGAAGTTTTGAATTTGTAATCACTGATAGTTACTCGAAATGGATGATTACCATAAGGCAGGAAATTTTAAATTATAAATACCTTTAAAAGTATGTTTAGATCTACAATTTCTTGATTTTTGAGGACATTTAATTTACCAAAGCTACTGAAATGTAGATTCATCAATTTTTCTTGTCGTGTGGTATCTCTTTTATGAGTCTCTGCTTTACAAACTTTTGTTCCTGTTAGCACCCCCTGATTTAGTATGATGGGCGTTGTTGTCTTCTAAACTCTGAATTCGCTGAGAATTATATTTGCTGGATTTTGATGGTGTGAAATGTACTTTTGTAGCATGTATGTATGTATGTGGGAAATGTCACGAAAGTTTTTTTCATTACTGCTGTAAGAAACTGTATTGTACCCATGTGTACTTGTGGCGTTTGTACTGTACAGCTAACCTTGGTTTGTAAAAGCTGCCAGAACAAACTGATTGTACCAGATGCAGTGTCGTACCATGATAACTCCGTTTTGGAATTAGAAGGCCCTTCTGAAATAACAATGACTTGGATAGATGAAAGTGGCCTTGGTAAGTTGGTCGGTATTGTGAGCTCTCTTTGTGGCTAGCTATCCATTCCTCAATAGATTTTAGTGTGATTTTTTTTTCTTTTGATCAATTTACCTCACATTTAATAATACTACATTCTAACGGCTAGTACATCCAGTTGTATCTTTGATGTACTTTGAAACTATTACAGGATTAGGACTGTAATGGATGACCAGGCCTCTGTGTATTTCCACGACAGGAGCAGTATTATGCGGGATTTACCCTGGACACAGTAAGAATGGAGTCCTTGAAGATGGCTGTACCCCAAGCAGTTTCAAGTTATTGCTGAATTTGATGGTACAAACTTTCATCTCTGGTCAACTCGGAGTAGTGGCAGCAGTATTCTGGCACAGGAAGTCTCCACCAGATAATTGTTTTAGAAATTGTTGATTTAAAGTGTGCAAAAATGCTATTTGTCATCTTACTGTATGTGTAAACAGCAGCCAAAGTGCACAACTTTTTACAACATAATTATCAAGTTTGGGCTTTTGTCTAGTTGTGCAAATTAATTAGCAACACTAATATGGCTTGAAACAAATTGTACCCACACCTCAAAACCACCTTGCCATTACTCACCAACTTAGTTCAGTGCTTTGTAGCTCGTTGCTAACTTTCTGCACCTGTCGAATTTGGTTGCTGTGGGAGAGACTAGGACCTGTTGTTGCGTGACCCCCAGTGCAAACAGGAAAGAGCATTGCATCTGGCAGCTACAAGCGCTTGTAGTCAGACGGTGTTCTACCGGAAGAAGCGCTTGTTTCTTCGCGGGAAAACAAGCTGTGCAACTAAATACGCGTAATAAAGCGTATTTTTTGACGGTTGCGTTTCGACTGTAATCATGCTAGTCTCGCGTTGCCAGAGCCTACTTCTTCGCACGGCGCTTATAATTTCCAATCGATAAGCGCCATGCGGAGAAATAAGGTCTGGCAACGCGAGACTATAATCATGCATGGTCATACACAACATTTTTAATATTTATGCACTATATATACTAAGCTCCTTTATGCACACCCTTGATCACAATGTGACATTTCAGATAGAACTTGGCCTGTGTCAAATATACTAGCATAATGATAGGCTAGAGTGCTATGCCAGCATGATGCTAGCTAACATATTAAGTGCAAACTTTTTGGAGCTTAATTCCATAAAAACACATTGATACGCCCTAAAAGAGCAGTCAGTGGAAACTGCAACTAATACTCTCTTATAGAACAGTCACTTTGTAATGAAATATTCTAATAGAGCATTCACTGATTAAAATGTTCCAAGATAATCATAAGAAATGTTGCTAACCTAGGAGCATAATGGGAACACTGAAGAGCATAATTATGTAAAATTCCTGAAAGCATTTTGAGCATATTTAACTGAGGCCTAGATAGAACCAACTGACCAGGATGCATGATTATAATGACCAATAAAAGGACGAAAATTAAAAATGCACATTCACTAAATTATGTGCTAGAAGTAGAACTATATAGCATGGTGATGCCAACCAGAACACTGACTCATGTCTCAAGCAATAGTAGAGTTGTATGACCAGACTCTGACACATAAACAATACCCAACTATTGTCAGAATTTCCATTCAACATTAATTTTAGTTCTTCAAATTTATAATTTTGATACTAGAGAGATTATCTTTGTGTTGTTCATTGATTGCTCTATTAGGGAGGTTTGAGGAATACAGCTTTGTAAATGCTGTTGCCAGTGTAATAATATGTTGCAATACTACTGACTGTTGTGACATATTTTCCCAAAACTAAACATTCACAGGACTCCATCAATTTGTAAAAACCCATCATGTTGCATAGTTTTGATACTTCTGAGATTGCATCACTCATGACCACTTCACTAACTCAACAAAATTTACACAATCATGTTAAAGATTAGTAGTTGGAGTATGAACACTTCAAATAATTTTATTGCTGCAGTATTGTTTATTTACGTACTGGTTATAGGCTACTTCATAATAGCTACCATTAGCCTACCAATGCACTATTAAATACACTTGTGTTTAGTATATTGTTCATTTTTGTACATTGTTACACAACTTTAAATGAGTAAAATATACAAGTCAGTGATAAAGTTCTAGTGGGTAGGATTGTAGCAGCAGCTCCTTGTGGCTACAATACTTGCCAGTTGGTCTAGTCGTAACTTGTACTCATCCAACTGTTCTTGAGTGATGTCATCATCACCTGGTTCTCCTCTTTCTCCTTGTGGTCCATGTGCTCCTCTCATTCCCTTCTCTCCATTCACTCCTGGATAACCAGGTATGCCTGGTACTCCATCAGGACCAACAGAAAGTGGACAAGCTTCTCCTTTAGCACCAGGATAACCAACATCACCACGAGGACCCTTGTCTCCCTTTTCACCAGGCACTCCCTTCTGTCCTTTAGGTCCTTGTGTAGGACATTTTTTATAGGTGTCATCTCCAGGAGGTCCTTGTGGTCCTGGTGGTCCCCTCTTACCCTTTTGACCCTTAGGACCAGGTTCACCATCTTGTCCATTGTGCCCATCTGGTCCAGGATAACCTTGGTTACCAGGGTCTCCTCTGGGTCCTGGTGGACCAGCATATCCCATTTTTCCTTTCTTGAATGGACAATATGTAAAGTAATGACTGCAAGGACTGCCACCTTCATAATCCACATAGTATTTGCATGTTGTGTTGTCATCATTGGTAGTTCCAACATCACGTTGTTCCCTCACTTCAAAGTTAATGGCATCAATTGCTCTTTTAAGATGTGAGTCGTAGTCTTGTCCAAAACAACACTGATAGAATGATGAGCGAAAGGTGGCAATGTATTCAAGTAGTTCTTCTACACGTTTGGCATTGTCGAGGTTACCCTGAACTCCTGGAAGGCCGGGATATCCAACAGGACCAATATCTCCCTTTAATCCATCTTTTCCGGCTGGACCACGTATTCCTTTGGTTCCTGGTCTACCAACAAGGCATTGAGCATCATCTCCAGGAGGTCCCTGAGGTCCCCTGTAACCTGGATGTCCCTTGTCACCAGTTTCACCTTGGTATCCTTTCTCTCCTTTAACTGCAGGAATTTCTGTACATTTTTGACATTGTTGGAGCTCTCCAGGATATCCCTTAGGTCCATAAGGTCCTGGTGGTCCCTGATCTCTAGGTTTACCAGCAGCTCCATGTTTTCCAGGTACTCCATTGTATCCTTTAGGTCCCTGACTACCATCATCACCCATCTCTCCCTATTGTAGTAATAGTATGATGTCTACATACTATTGGTGTACTAATAAGAGGTTGCATATAGTCACTGGTTATTGTGTATTGATTGTATTATGTCTGTATATATATATATACACGTGCTACCTGTTCACATACCTTTGGTCCTTGTGGTCCTTCGGGCCCATGTTCTCCTTGTACAAACTAAAATGTTATGATGAAGATGATGAACAATTGTGCGGTTGTTGTTATAGCGAAGAACTCACTGTGCCTTGTTTAGGACAATTGTATTGTGATGATGTACCAGTGTCTGTATCACGTGTTGCTCTCTTTGTTGATGCAACATGATGTCCAGCTATTATACAGGATAGAGGTAGTCAAAACTGATTCTCTGTCAACCATTTTGTATCATCCATACCTGCCTTACAACATGACTGTAGCTGAAGTCCAAGATAGTTTACCAGATTATCAAATTGTTTTCTGATCTGCATAATTTATAATCAATAAAGATCATCACAACAGACAAAGACTTCAAATTGGCAGTTGCCAATAAATGCATTGCTTACAACTTCAGGAATTTAACAGTGACAATGATCACTACACTAGCATACCTTCCAAAGTCCCTTAGTACTTCCTTTCTGTCCCTTGGGACCATGTGGACCCTGTATTATGACCACATATGGATATTTTTAGTATACTTATGGTAGATTCACTCACTGGATCTCCTGTCATTCCAGGCTCACCACAAGGACCCTCATCACCAGGGATACCCTGTATAGCAGACCATGTAATGTCACTTGCTGTTATAGTTAATGATTGTTATGCAATTGGTACTACTTACAGGATATCCAGGTGGTGCATGTAGGCAACATTTTCCCTACAAGAGATCACTAGTTCATTAAGCAGGTTTAACATTATTAGGGTGGTAGTTACCTTCTCTCCTTGGTATCCTTTAGGACCATGAACTCCCTTGTATCCAGTAACACCCTAAGATAACAATGATAGGATGCCATTAATTTCGCTAAAGTGCTGTTTGCAGTGCAATACCTTATTCCCTGGTTCTCCCATTTCCCCTCGAGGGCCAGGTTGTACATCATTGAGAAAACATTCTCCTTTAGGACCACGGGGCCCAAGATAACCTTGTGGACCATCATCTCCCTTTGGTCCATAAGCTCCATTAGTACCTGGTTGACCTGACCTACCACGAGGTCCATCATCACCCGAATAACCTTTAGGACCCTACAGTAGTGGTGGTGACAGAGGAGACACATGACTACACATAACATGTAATAGCTAGTGTAGTGTGTACCTGTGGTCCTGGTAGTCCAGGGTTTCCTCTGAATGTACTGTATGTACAATTACCACATGATGGGTGAGTAGGATTATCCTATAGAGAATAACATAACAATGTGATCATTATGGTGACTAGTGTAAGAACAATTGACTTACTATTGCTGTAGCTAGTAGTAGAGTAGTAGCCAAACTTGTCAGTAGAAGAAGCAGTTTCATTGTTGAGTAGCTTATTCTCTGATTAATGATGAACTTTGTGCATAGCACTACTCCTTATATACACATTTAGCATGTTCCATATAAGGTAACATCCCACACTATTTTAGTTACACCAGATAACTCTGTTGACCAATGGAAACTCTACTAGTGTGTTACTAGTTCCTATTTTCCTCTTATTGGTTACCACTTTATACTGTGAAATTTTTATACATATGTCGTATGCTACTTTACTTTCAATTATTTTTATAAAAGTTATACATTTGACTAATTGATATACGTACATATAGTATTCCATATCTGAAGTACATTGTATTTGTTGTTCTCTTTACACAACATATGAAATTGTGATGATAACAACATTATTACACATCTTATGTAGTATATTTCAAATCAACAAGTAATCTGGTTTACTATACACTAGCTACTGTATAGTAGCTAGCTATTCTGTTCAAGTTTCATGAAATTTGTAAAGGTTGTGTATATACATTGTTGATAAAAATAATTTAACATCAATAATTATTTTGATGGTTACTGAGCTACGTGTATGAGCCAGGTTAGATTTAAGAATTATTCCAATGCTGTTTGTGTGTTTATGTTGTTACTGCCATGCATACATATCTATTTTTATAAATCATTTTAATTAAAGTATATTTTGTATTTTAAATTGTAAATGAAAATAGAGAAGAACACTCTTACAGCTGACATCATAAGGATGTGTTCTTATAACAAAAGCCACCAACTGGTGTGTTGTAGTTGTGTCCAATCAGTAAGTGATAATTATTAATGTGTACAACAGTACTATTAGATACTGGATATTCATGCAGGTGCTGTAATCTAGCTGCAGATCATAAAATATCATTAAGTAATCTTCTTTAACACAAATGACCTATGAACCTACTACAGTACCTATTTACTTACTTACTTGGCCTATGTACTTATAACAGAATTCTACCAATGCGAGGCTCAAGTTCTGCATTCTTCACATTTCAGTTACATGTTTCTGACTCCCTGTATTCACAGGCTTTAAGCCTTCTCACAGATCTCTAGTGGGATAGCATTCAAAGGTGAACTTTAATGTTTGGCAACTAAAAAACAAAATTATCACAGTGTATAAACATTGTATATAGTGTTAAATAATGTTATGTTTTGATCACATAAGCACTTGGAAAGCCTTATTTTTTTCCTCAATCAGCTTGTACAATAACAAACGTATGGCTTGAATTAGTGTACTTAAACAATATAGATTTTTATTCTTCAACTCGCACCAACTGTTGCTATACTCTATGGTGACTTGGACAATTTGCAGCCAATGAGTTGCAAATATATATTTCTGTACCTGCATAATTACACACACTCATATAATTTGCATTGCTGTTAGTCAGGGACAATCTATCATTAGTTCATAATATTCCAGCAGGGGCGGATCCAGGGGGGAGGCTTTGGGGGCTGGAGGCCCCCCGCTCTTCATATTTAGGCTTTACTTGGTATATGCTGGGGATTATAATGAAATTTTGTCTTAGCATAATTATATGATCACTAATACTACAAATACTCATAAAACCACCTTATAAACATCTTTCCAAGGTATTATCAGTGGATTTATGCTAAACTTTATGCAACAAGGACCCGGATCAGCATTGGAGGTGTACAAGATCGAGATACTCTAATAGAGCAGTCAGCTAACTACTCTAATAGAACATTCACTGGAAACATGTAGTTGGTTCTGTTATGGAATTTTTCAAAATCTGCCTGCACCTATACATACAATGAAGTGCATTGGTCTGTTTAAAGGCTTCATTCATCTACTTGTGTAGTTAATATGTATAGCAATACTTAATTCAGGTACACAATATCCATTGAAAATGCTCTCAGATTCAATCTTGTATTGTTCAAATTTCAAAATTTTCCACTTTCAACATTATTATTCTAACATGCACCTATTCAGTGTTGTGCATTTGTGAGAGGGTGCATCATGTACTTGGTTGTCTGTACCTACCCAAACTTTTCCATTAGCAAAATGCTTCAGAGAGCCATACCTATAATCTAAAGGCATGCAGTATATAAAATATCTACAGGCAAATATTATGAATTTTATGTGGAAATGTCTCCAAATCGCAGTATTTTAGCATCTATTTTTCAATATTTTCCTGGGGGGCATGCCCCCAGACCCCCCTAGTTGCAGCATGCAAAGGGAAGTGTGCTTTGCACACCTCCACCCAAGAGATTAGTACCTTGAGTTAGCCCCCTTTTCATAAATCCTAGATCCGCCCCTGTCCAGACTGGGACTCACTGTATTTGTACAGTGGTGTTTATTGATGTGGACACTTAAAATGCAAGACAACATAGTGGACAAATTTGAACCACAAAGCAGCATCATTGGGACATATAACTGATTATGCAATGGAAAATTAAGACACATTTAATTTGGGTGATCCCATGCACATCACTATATTATTGGGACCTGTAGTGGGTATTACATAGCATCGTAAACATGTCCACAATAACACACCAAACACCCATAGTACATATCTTTTATCACATGGTGATGATGAAATTAATTAGCAGATGAGCTCGTTATTTTTCTAAACAACTTCCTGGTTACCATTCTTGTCTATCATCACTGCCACAACAATGAATATGATCTTCTTACAACATGAGAAACTTGTCAAATTTGCCTGTCCACTTTAACAGAAAGGTGAAACACCTCCATTGATATGAAACTGTTCATTTAGTCTGCACATTCATACATGCTGATTGGTTGGTCTGAGATTATAGTCTTATGACTAATTAACATAAAAAGGCTTTGTACTAAAAGTATTCTCCATAGTTGCAGGATTGCTTGTGCAATTGTTGCCACATTAAGTATGTAATCTGTACAACCTGTACTCAGTACCCAGGGGTTTACCCAGGGGTTTATCATAACTGAAGGGTTTACCTGGCCTATTGCAAATAAATCATTAATTACTGAAAATTATAGCGGTAGAAGGTAAGAATATGTATCACTACCCAACAATTGTGTACTACCTTTAATCTAAATTCTTTTTTGGCATGCAGTCAAAGATAACTTTGTGCCAGCTGTAATATTGTCAGATATTGATGTAATTATACTGCGTGTCCAAATTGTATGTCGGTGTGCCCATGAATTATTTAGATCAATAACAAGCAGATCCTTAGTATTTAACTTTTAAACTGATGTTATATGGTTTTGTGCATGTGGGTACATGGTTTGTTGTTAGTAAACAGCAACACATCTAACTGTATAGTTCTTCGTAATGTTTACTTTCCTGTAAATATATCCCGTATTCAGAGTTGAGGTCTTAGTGAGTGACCATGCACTACTAGTGTTGTCACATACTTAAATCATAAGGATGTTTTCTTATAACAAAAGCCACAACTGATGTGTTGTAGCTGTGTCCAATAAGTGATAATTATTAATGTTTACAACTGACAGTAAACAGGTACAGATAAGATCAGGGGTACTGCCATAAAGCAATCATGTTGTCCCTATTGACCTTTATATACACTTGACAGGAAGCACTGCAGGTTAACTATACATATAAACCGTCTTTACTATCAAGAATAGAATTTTATACTTACATATGCTATAGGGTTGAGTTCAACATCATAATGTTTGGCTATTTAATTGAGAAGTGTAATTATTGTGTTCATGCATTCTATAGTGTGAAAGTTGTAATATAAAATGTAATGTTTTAATTACATATTTCTTTTCCTTAATTTCAGCCAGACATATACATGGCTTGAATTTTCAACTACAAAGGTAGCTAATATGTATTGTATTAACACATGAGAAGAAAGTAATTTCAGTCCATTTATCCTCACAATTGTGCCATGACATGTAGCTACCTATATTTGTTGCACCTGATAACAAGTTATATGATTTTGATTTTATGTAACTAAGTGCATGCAATAATTTGCTAATTATATATGCAATCCTGTTAGTCAGGGACATCCTAGCACCACTTTGTAATATTCCAGAATAGGACTCATAATACAGTGGAGTGTGTTAATGTGGGCACCTGATATCAGGACAATAGTTGACAAGGTCAGAAAATAGTATAATGGCACATATAAACTACCATGGAAATAGGGATGGTACCATGATGTTGCAGGTTCGCTGACTATAGATCAAATTTATAGATGTACAATCGCTTATGCAATACTGTGTCTGTCTGTGTGTATCAACATTGCATATTAACTCATGCACAATACATGTATTACGAACAATAGCTAGTTCCATATTGTAGCTAATGTGCATAACTGCCATTTCACTAATACGTAACTAAATATTGATTGTAATTTTTGCTTTCAATTTATTTTAAGTTAATACTTAGTAGATCAATTTAATCTCTGTAGCTATACACACATGCATCTATAATCTCGTGCATGATTATCACGAGGTTCGATTAATTAACAAATGACTTCAAATTCTTCAAAACAACTTCTGGTTGTCATTTTATTGTGTAAACTTGTCTCACCACCACAACATTGGACATATATGGCTTATTCCACATTATATAGTTCTTGAGAATGTTGTCAGCTCTGCTTGTGCTTCAGTTATGTACTTTAACAGAAAATGAAATACCTTAATTATGTGTTACACCAAGTGTAATAAGGTAGAGCCGATATACTGCACTATTTTATTTTTATTTATTAAGGCTTTACAGCACAAGTGCTGAAGGTCTGTAGGACACCTGGCCCTTCAGCCTGCATAAAGTTGTACTATAAACCAGCTTGGCATTATAATATGTTAGTATATATATGTATATAACTATACCTTGTTATATGTACTCGGTGCATCTTAACAATAGAATTAAGTGATTTATGTTATAATATCCCCCACTAATATAAAGGATCTTGCTAATACTTTCTGCATGCATTGTGGCTATACTAGCTAATGGGTATCACTTATATATATATAGCCAAATTAAGGAGGTATTCTTATTAAAATTTTAGTGACCAAACATATACGTAGCTACTGTAGTATGCTACTTTAAATATGCTGATAAGTGACCCATAATGTTTGTTATCATTTCAGGCAGCTAGTGGTCTACAACTACACATTTTGTTAAGACAACAGCTTCAATGAACAAGAAAATTTACTATATATGACATTATTTTTGTACTAAATACTGATCATATCACCATTATGATTGGATTGAGAGGTAAACTGGCAGCAGTGGCAGTGCTGGAAACTGTTTTATAAAAATTTAGTGCAAAATTAATTCTGAAATATGTCATCATATACACCAAAACCTGCAGATTTTTACTTCCTGCAAGAGGACCTTATATATACAATACATTAATCACATGCTAATAGTGATTCCATTAATTCAGCACTTTTATAATAGGCAGAGTAACTATTAGTAATAGCTACATCACTAATATTTTATGTAATGTGATGTTACAAGCTTTAACTTCACCATTTCAATATGAACAACTCATTATGTAAATTGTAAATTCTATACATAGTGTAGCTAGTCTAAGAGTGGATAGAGGGACTGAAGTTGGTTAAGAAATTGCAACACAGATACTCCATCTGCCATTGCAATGTTTTTGAAATACGAGGTATGGAGCAAGACATACTGAAACAAGGTCATGGCCAAGATCAAGACATACGTATCATTATGAAATGATAATTACTAATTTTCCACAGATGGATTAATTTATGAAAAATTTACAGAACATGAAAGAGCTTCAATTCATCATCACTTAGTAAAATATTAGTCCCAACCTTGGTCCCAACAGTTCTAACTCTATAGCACGTAATTAGTGAAATTTAAAACCTATGTAGAAAATATGGGCCTAATAATCTGGTTTCAAGTACCTTTTATCAAGATTTTTTTTTCACTGTGTGTGAGAAAACGTACAGGTACTAAACCTTTTCATCTCTTCATAAGAAGTAGTTATATACATACAAACTTTCCACTTTTTTCCACATGACATTAACTGCTTTTCTTTGGCTCAAATCAATGGTGTATGGCCCTCAGTACTCAGACATTAAGTATTTACATAGTCACTTTATCTGGTCTCTTTGATAGGGACCCGCCGATTATGCTCATAATTTTACCTATTATGCTATGCTGCACTGCTCAAAAATTTACCTATTATGCTTAAATTTATGCTCAATACTTACCCATTATGCTCAAATTATGCTCAATTATTTATGCCTCAGTTCTCATGCTCTGCCAGTTTATGGATAAATAATAAGTCAAAATGCATATCACAGAAAAGATCGATATTTTCTAATAGAACAGTCAGCTATATGATTGTTCTATTAGAGTTACTGACTGTTCTATTAGAGTATATCGATCTCTCTGTGACACCTATTTTGTAAGTAAAAATTCATACTATTACACAAATATTCTACCTATTATGCTAGCATTATGCTCAATGCTTTCAGGCACCTATTATGCTCATAATTATGCCAGCATAATCGGCGGGTCCCGGCCTACTCTTTGAAGGATTGCACGTTTATTTGTTAGCTGGACATACATATAGGAATATTGAACAATCACGATGGAATTGACATCACAACTACCAGCATACATTGTCCACCTGTGAACAGACCAGTTGTAAGAGACTTCACTATTTACATAAATGATGTAATATCATAATACGCAAGTGAGCACTTAAAAAGCATAGCTTCTAAATGAAATATTCATGATAGATCACTGGTACTTGGGTATGATGAAACTTAGTGTTCTTGTTGGAATTATCATTCTAGCTACGTAATTGTAGTGTGATGTGCGCTTAAAATCTTCTTACAAAGAAACAATAAACTAAGAACTACGTAACATCATTTGTATTAATCAGTGCATTAAAATATTAGAAATGTGTTCATTAATTTCAGCAGAGTGCTTGTACATTTTATAAGTATTCAGTAATGCATTATCTGTTCCTTTATCAACTTTAATTTGATTCTTAACTGTACTTGTAACCCTATAACTATAAGCAAAAAGTTAACATAAAAGTGTTTGTCTGGATAGCTATTATGTACATGGCACACCCAGCACTGCATTAAACTATGGTGATCTATAGCCTGCTATATGGAGAAACTTTCTATGAAATAAACTATAGATCATATTACAAGGTTCAACTGAAAAACCCTCTTCTGCTTATATGTGGTTTAAGTCAGTCATTTCAGAATAAGGTAAATGGCAATGTGAGTATATAGGAGTGAGAAGCAGTCAAGTGTATGTGACTTGAAGCCATTAGTATATCCACAATTAATTTTAAAAACTTGCTGCATAAACCTTTAGTTAAAACATGAGCCTGAAAGCCTTTGGCGGTTAATGAAGCTATAATCTTAATAGTAATATTAGTAATATAAACAAGGATGCAAGCATACGTCATACACGTAATAAGTGTGTATGTCATTGTACCAATGTTGTTAATCAACATTTTTATATGTGAAAATACATACATAGTCATAAATAATATAGTTAGTTCAGTAATGATGCCCTAGCTAGTGGTTAGGATTGTAGCAGCAGCTCCTCGTGGCTACAATATTTGCCAGTTGGTCTAGTCGTAACTTGTACTCATCCAACTCCTCTTGAGTGATGTCATCATCACCTGGTTCTCCTCTTCCTCCTTGTGGTCCATGTGCTCCTCTCACTCCCTTCTCTCCATTCACTCCAGGATAACCGGGTACACCTGGTACTCCATCAGGGCCAACAGAAGGTGGACAAGCTTTTCCTTTAGCACCAGGATAACCAACATCACCACGAGGACCCTTGTCTCCCTTTTCACCAGGTACTCCCTTCTGTCCTTTAGGTCCTTGTGTAGGACATTTTTTATAGGTGTCAACTCCAGGAGGTCCTGGTGGTCCTGGTGGTCCCCTCTTACCCTTTTGACCTTTAAGACCAGGTTTGCCATCTTGTCCATCATGTCCATCAGGTCCAGGATAACCTTGGTTACCGGGGTCTCCTCTGGGTCCTGGTGGACCTGCATATCTCGTTGGTCCTTTCTTGAATGGACAATATGTGAGGAGAAGTAATGATTACAAGGACTACCACTTTCATAATCCACATAGTATTTGCATGTTGTGTTGTCATCATTGGCAGTTCCAACATCACGTTGTTCTCTCACTTCAAAATTTACAGTATCAATTGCTCTTTTAAGATGTGAGTCATAGTCTTGTCCAAAACAACACTGATAGAATGATGAGCGAAAGATGGCAATGTATTCAAGTAGTTCTTCTACACGTTTGGCATTGTCAAGGTTACCCTGAACTCCTGGAAGGCCAGGATATCCAACAGGACCAATATCTCCCTTTAATCCATTTTTTCCAGCTGGACCATGTATTCCCTTTATCCCTGGTCTACCAACGAGACATTGAGCATCATCTCCAGGAGGTCCCTGAGGTCCCCTGTAACCTGGATGTCCCTTGTCACCAGTTTCACCTTGGTATCCTTTCTCTCCTTTAACTGCAGGAATATCTGTACATTGTTGACATTGTTGGAGCTCTCCAGGATATCCCTTAGGCCCATAAGGTCCAGGTGGTCCCTGATCTCCAGGTTTACCAGCAGCTCCATGTTTTCCATGTACTCCATTGTATCCTTTAGGTCCCTGACTACCATCATCACCCATCTCTCCCTATTGTATAGTAATAGTATAAAATCATTATTAATCTATTAATAAGAGGTCTTATGGTTTCATGTATAGTCCCGATGACCATATATGTGCTACATACCTTTAGTCCATGTGGTCCTTCAGGTCCATGTTCTCCATGAACAAACTAAATATATTATGCATGATTAAGATAATGAACAATTGTGTGATTGTTGTAATATTGAAGAACTCACTGTGCCTTGTTTAGGACAATTGTATTGTGATGATGTACCACTATCTACATCACGTGTTGCTCTCTTTGTTGATGTGACATGATGTCCAGCTATTAGAGTAAATGTATTCATCACTATGTCTCTGTCAACCATTTTGTATCATCCATACCTACCTTACAACATGACTGTAGCTGAAGTCCAAGATAGTTTACCAGATTATCAAATTGTTTTCTGATATGCATATGATAAATAAAGATCATCACAGCAAACAAAGACTTCAAATTGACAGTTGCCATTGTAGCTATGCGTTGCTTACAACTTTAAGATGGGAACACCGACAATGATCATTACACTAGAATACCTTCCAAAGTCCCTTGGTACTTCCTTTCTGTCCTTTGGGACCACGTGGACCCTGTATTATGACCACTTATGGATATTTTTTCTATATTTAAATTCACTCACTGGATCTCCTGTCATTCCAGGTTCACCACAAGGACCCTCATCACCAGGGATACCCTGTATTAAATAGTATAGAAAAAGCTAGATAATAGCAGCCTATGTAATGTCACTTGCAGCTATAGTTAATGATTGTTATGCAATTGGTACTACTTACGGGATATCCAGGTGGTGCATGCAGGCAACATTTTCCCTACAAGAGATCAACCAATTCATTAAATAATATTAAGGTGGTAGTTACCTTTTCTCCTTGGTAACCTTTGGGACCATGAACTCCTTTGTATCCAGTAACACCCTAAGATGACAATGATAAGATGTTGACTAAATTTTGCTAAAGTGATGTTTCCATTACAACACCTTATGTCCTGGTTCTCCCATTTCCCCTCGAGGGCCAGGCTGTCCACCAGTGAGAAGACATTCTCCTTTAGGACCGCAGGGTCCAGGATAACCTTGGTCACCATCATCTCCCTTTGGTCCATAAGCTCCATTAGTACCTGGTTGACCTGACCTACCACGAGGACCATCATCACCCGGATAACCTTTAGGACCCTACAGTAGTGGTGGTGACAGAGGAGGCACATCACTACACATAACATGTAATAGCTAGTGTAGTGTGTACCTGTGGTCCTGGTAGTCCAGGGTTTCCTCTGAATGTACTGTATGTACAATTACCACATGATAGATGAGTAGGATTATCCTATAGAGAATAACATAACAATGTGATTATTATGGTGACTAGTATAAGAACAATTGACTTACTATTGCTGTAGCTAGCAGTAGAGCAGTAGCCAAACTTGTTAGTAGAAGAAGCAGTTTCATTGTCGAGTAGCTTATTCTCTGATTAATGATGAACTGTGTGCATAGCACTCCTCCTTATATACACATTTAGTATGTTCCATATAAGGTAACATCCTACACTATTGTAGCTACACCAGGCAATACTGTTGACCAATGAAAGCTCTACTAGTGTCTTACTGTTTCCTATTTCAACTTACTGGCTTTCACTTAACTTTCAATAATGCTACAAAAGTTATACATTTGATTGGGTTATCTGCATGGTGTTGATTTCTTGTGATGAACGCTGCACAAAATAATGGATAAGTATTCCATATCTGATGTGCATTGTATTAGTTGTTCTCTTTAGACAACATGCATATGAAAGTGTGACAATAACAACACATGTACACAGAAAAAATTGGAATTTTCAACTAGAGTAGGGACCATAGCACATCGATAAAAAGTACCGAAACAAGCTGGGTAGTGCACAATATTAAATCACAATAAAGCAATAAGAAGTGTTATATCCCAACTGTACTCGAATCGATGTGCTACGTATGGTTCCTACTCTAGTTGAAAATTCCAAATTTTTCTGTGTACTTGTTTGTTAACTCTTTTTGTAAATAATTATTATGACTGGTGAACCCACGCATACGTACTGCATCTGGAAATGACACCGTGTGCCCCGTATATCAATTATCATCTGAAAAGTGAAGTATCCATTATGCTTCATTGTCAGCTATGTTCAACCTGTTTCATAGCATTTCGGATCAAGAACTGTTCAAAAAGCACCTCTGCAATTCATGCACACCGAAAGAAATGGTGCTGTGCATCCCGGTTATATCAATTATTATCTGAAAAGTGAAGTATCCATTTTAATTTGTTGTTCTTGGTATTTTATTGGTTGTGAAGTTTAAAAAAAAAATATCCTTCATTGTCAGCCATGTTCAACCCATTACACAGCAGTACAAATCAAGAACTGTTTTAAAAGCACCTCTGCAATCAAAATAGCCACTATGAAAAATATGGACAATTTCTGTTACAAAGGGAAGCCATCATGTTCTACCGACACTTTTTGTTGTCAGCAAGATGAATGGGACACAAAGGAGGACACTGGTAAGTCCTTGAAGAATGCATTGTACGTACTGCAGTATGCCAAAAGGCACATCTCAGGCTGAAGCAAAATCGAACAGTGAAAAAATAAAGCCTGTAGCCTCAGCCGTTATCGAGTTACGCTTGTCTGAAGGCATCAGTCAGTTACTTAGTTGGTAGAAAATTCCATTAAATATATATTTTTAAATTTTGTAGCAACTTGTTGAAAGCATTTCGTGTTGAACTGAAGGCTGGTTTGGGCGTAGTTTTACGTACCTAACCAATACTCAGTGTTGGGAGTAACGCGTTACATAAGTAACGCGCTACGTAATATTATTACTTTTGTGGTAATAAAGTAATATAACGAAATACGCTATAAAAACAGGTAATATAACTCAAGTTACTTCACTTACAAATGTAACGCGTTACCTAAGTAATATAGTTACTGTAATGAGTCTAATATTACTACTACAAGTAACGAAGTTACTAATCTCGTTAGTTAGCCTCTGAGTAATGCCTAGCCACAACGAAGTAATGAAGCCTACTGAATGAAGCTTATTCACCAGCTTCTTACTTATAACCAAGATTTGCGCATTGTCCAACAACGCAATCATGTCACATGATAAAGTGGTAGTTTCACACGTGGAAGTTTAAGGCTGTGGACACAAAGTAATATAATATGTAATATTATTATAGTTACTTTATTTTATGGGTAATATGTAACTGTAACTAAATAGTTCAGTTGCAAGTAATATGTAACTAATTACTTTTACAAAGTAACTTGCCCAACACTGCCAATACTGTTTCATCGTCATCAGGGAAAATGGAGGCTGGTGTTTGGGTGATGTTATTTCGTGGGCCACACCTACTCCTTTGTGGTCCCCACTATACAGCAAGGGCGTAGGCAGGGGGGGGGTTCGGATGGTTCGGACGAACCCCCCTTTCAGAAGCAGAATTTTTTTTTAATTAAAAATCATACCAAATCTTACAGCCCTGGAGCTCTCCGGTAGCTACTTTCCAACTGGCGCTCTCCGGTAGCTACTTTCCAACTGGCGCTCCTCTGTACTACTCTTGAGGGTCACATCACATTAATGCTGAACCCTGCAAATCATATCTATTGCATCACGTGATCAATCGGCACGTGATGAATGGCGCGGGTGAAATGGCGAAGGACTGTTCAATGGTTGGTTGAGACATATTACAAGCTTAAGGCAGCAGCTGCTAAACTTGAGTGGTCGTGTTATACATGTGTCAGGTTAGCACGAACTGTGAATTGTTGATGTATATTTACCTGATTTATTTATTACATGTTGTGGTCACGTGATGTCTCGAACATATTGGAGTACAAGCCAAGTCTAAAGACCATCAACAGGAGGACCGGCCGAGAATAATGTATATAGCTGGAAAGAAGTATTGCCAACTAAGGGACTCGAGTGTGAAGGGCTTCCGTGTGCTAGGAAATTGAAGTTGGCTGTCAGTATGCTGTCTGGGAGTGAAGATTAGTTAGTTTTACAATAAGTTCATGGTTTCTATAAGATGCATAAACAGCAGTGTGTAGGTTTTAGCTAGTTAGATGCACAAACACCTTTTAATGTTACTGCCTAAGGGCACATTTTGTGTAAGCATCATTTTCGTTCAGACATGGTCTAGGGGAAGCACCCAGGCCTTCCCTTAAGACATTTCGGCCACTTCAAATCCGAACCCCCTTCAAAATAATCCTGGCTACGCCCCTGATACAGTACTATCGTACCATATGATTATCATATCAATCACATCTTGTGTATGATATTTCACAGCATCAAGTCTGGTTTAATATACAGTAGCAAGTATGCAGCTAGCTATTCTGTTGATAGTTTTTTTTTGGCTATGTGTTACAGTAGCTGCATTTTATTGTAAAGGTTGGTACATTGTTGACAAAGTTAATTTAACGGGCGGATCTAGGATTTATAAAAGGGGGGGGCTAACTCAAGGTACTAATTTCTTGGGTAGAGGTGTGTGAAGTACACTTCCCAGCATGCAAAGCATGCTAGAACTAGGGGGGTCTGGGGGCATGCCCCCCCCAGGAAAATTTTGAAAAATAGATGCTAAAATACTGCAATTTGGAGACATTTCTACATAAAATTCATAATATTTTCTGCCCGTAGATATTTTATATACTGCCTTTAGATTATAGGTATGGCTCTGAATAGTGTTGTTTCAGTTAACTAACTAAAACTAAAAGTACTTTTAGTATGGTGAATATGTTTAAGTTAACTAAAACTAAAATTATAACTAAAAACAAATGTATATTATCACTAAAACTATAACTAAAAATAAATGTATGTAATCACTAAAACTAAAACAAACGTATATAATCACTGAAACTATAACTACAACTAAAATCAAATCTATATTATTACTATAACTAAAACAAACGTATATAATCACTGAAACTATAACTAAAATCAAATCTACTAAAACTAAAACTGCTTACAATATAGCAAGTTGATCTTATTACTGAAACTGTAACTGCTTGTTAAATGTATTTGATACTACTTCTAAAACTATATGCAACTAAAATATCTATATCATATAGTTACGTACATACTACTATATTAAATCTATAACTAATAAAAACTGTTTGACCAAAATTCACGAACTCAGTAATGTAGGTACTAGGTAGTAGTGATGGCCTATAGTATGCTAACCATTTTTGTTAATGGTCACTGTAATTTAATGCTTTTAGCTAATGGCTACATTTATGCATACCTGCATGCTTCAACAGCCCCTATTGAAAGAGTATTTGTCTACAAGTGGGGAATCGACATCTGGCAAACGCAACAGACTTACTAATAGTAACTTGGAAAGGGAAGTTCTGCTAAGAAAGAATAAGGAATACCTGTGACAGAGATTGCGTCAAATGCACTGTATTAAGTGTTGTACTAATCTATATTATAAAAAAATTGACAGGTCTTGTAATACAAAGATTTTGTATTACTAAGCTGGAAAAATGGTACTGAAATTATAACAAGAGTTTCATTCACATAAAATATAGCTTACTATTAAAGCTAAACAAGGTTTTCTTATGCACAACTAAAACTATAACTAAAAGGTTTTCAGATACATAACTAAAACTGTGTCTAAAACTAAAAGGTTTTCAAGTTTTTAACTAGAACTAGAACTAAAACATTTTCATGTACATAACTAAAACTGTAACTAAAACTAAAAGGTTTTCATGTTTTTAACTATAACTAAAACTAAAAGGTTTTCATGTTTCTAACTATAACTAGAACTAAAAGATTTCGACGTACATAACTAAAACTGTAACTAAAACTAAAAGGTTTTCATGTTTTTAACTGTAACTATAACTAAAACTAAAACATCAAAGGGTGAGTAACCATAACTAAATCAATAACTAAAAAGAATTAAGAAAGATTACTATAACTAAAACTAAAATTATTGATGAAACTAGCTACAACTATAACTAAAACTCCATACTAAAACAACACTACACTAGCTCTGAAGCATTTTGCTAATGGAAAAGTTTGGGTAGATACAGACAACCAAATACATGATGCACCCCTCTCACAATTGCACAACACTGAATAGGTGCATGTTAGAATAATAATGTTGAAAGTGGAAAATTTTGAAATTTGAACAATACAAGATTGAATCTGAGAGCACTTTCAATGGAAATTGTGTACCTGAATTAAGTATTGCCATACATATTAACTACACAAGTTGATGAATGAAGCCCTTTAAACAGACCAGTGCACTTCATTGTATGTATAGGTGCAGGCAGATTTGGAAAAATTCCATAACAGAACCAACTACATGTTTCCAGTGAATGTTCTATTAGAGTAGTTAGCTGACTGCTCTATTAGAGCATCTCGATCTTGTACACCTCCAATGCTGATCCGGGTCCTTGTTGAATAAACTTTAGCATAAATCCACTGATAATACCTTGGAAAGATGTTTATAAGGTGGTTTTATGAGTATTTGTATTATTAGTGATCATATAATTATGCTAAGACAAAATTCCATTATAATACTCAGCATATTGATCAAGTAAAGCCTAAATATGAAGGGGGGGGCTTCAGCCCCCAAAGCCCCCCCCCCCCCTGGATCCGCCCCTGGTAATTGTTTTGAGGATTACTGAGCTAAGTGTATGTATGAGCAAGGTTAGATTCTAATGTTGTGTGTGACTACGTATTTATGTTGCTGTTGTAGCACAAGGGAAACCATGATGTTTTTTTAATATTAATATCATCAGTAAATTGTGTCCCACTTATTGTAATACTGCTGCAACTACGTAATAATTTTTTCTTCCTTAATTTTAGTTGATAAATCATGTACATTTTGTATTTTAATCCTTAATGGAAATAGAAAGAACACAGACACACTTTTAGTGCTGCCATCATAAGGATTTGTTCTTATAACAGAAGCCACCAATTAGTATGTGTTGTAGCTATTCCCAATAAGTGATAATTATTAATGTGTACAATGGTACTAGTAGATACTGGATATACAGGTAGATCGTAGTGCTGTACCATTAAGTAATTTTCTTTACCACAATTGACCTATGAACCTACCTACTAGCTTACCTGAGAGGAAGCAGTATAATACCTGTCTCAACTCATACAGTTATACACCAATGGTAGGGTTGAGATGAACTGTAATGTTTAGTATCTAAATATTTGGAAAGCAAAATTGTTACAGTGTACAAACGTGTTAAAATGTTATGTTTTAATCACATAAGTATTTGGAGTGCTATATTTCTTTCCCTTTGTATCCTTAAAATTGCACCATGATGTCTATTTGCTGCACCCAATGGTGACTTGGACAATTTGTAGCCAATGCCAGATTTGCTAATATTATAACTGTACCTGCATGCATAGCTTCACTCACTCATATAATTTGCAATGCTGTTGGTTAGTCAGGGACAATCTATCAATAGTTCATAACTGGGACTCACCATATTTGTACAGTCACTACAATGGTGTCTATTGATGTGAACATTAAGACATAATCCCATGTTACAAATCACTATTTTACTGGGACCTGAAGTGGGTATTAGGTAGCATTGTAAACATGTTCACAATAAACAGCAAGATTCCATACATGTTTTTATCACATGGTGATCATGAGGTTAATTAGTAGATGACCTCATTATTCTTCTAAACAATTCCTTGGTTACCATTCTTGTCTAGCTTAATCATCACCACCACCACAACAGTAAATATGATCTCCCAACATGAGAAAGTTGTCGACTTTGCTTGTTCAATTTAACAGAAAGGTGAAGTACTTCCATTGATGTGAAACTGTACATTTAGTCCGCACATTCATACATGCTGATTGAGATTATAGAATTAACATAAAAGGCTTTGTACTAAAAGTATTCTACAGTTGAAGTGCATTGCTTGTGCAATTGTTACCACATTGTTATGGGAATTATGTAAACTGTATACAACTTGTCCTACCCAGGGGCTTATAACCCAAAGGTTTTGTGGCCTATTGCAAATAAATTACTACACAGATGCAAACAGCATCGTGGGGCGAGCCTGATGACTTTGAAGTATTGATGGCAGTGCAAACTACTATAGACCTTACGAGTTGTATGAATAGTTCATATTGCTGATGGATTTTACCTGTATCAGTACAAGCTTGATGCTTTTATTGATAAGTCAACTGTAGGATCTAAGGAGATCTAAAAGAAACCATAATAAGCTATTTGGGAATTCAGGAAGTTGGACATTCTTTAGCTATTACACTTAGTTTGTTATAGTATAGCTAGTTGCATGTAGATTTTTTGGTACTCGGTACAAATAAGAATGAAATAACTTGCTAGAAATCAATGTGTTAATTAGCTATAAAGGTGAAATAAATATGATAATTACAATTATAACATTAAATTGCGTAGGGATTTGTGGGGAAGGCAGTGCATTTCTAGTTCTTTCAATTCTCCTCTGCTCCGCTGTCATCCCTGCTCTTCGCCGTCTCATATACTCCCTGTCTCTACACCTTCTTCTTTCCGCATCTTCAGGGGTTTCTCTATCTCTTCTACGCCTGTACTGCTCTCTCCTGCGTCGAAGGCGTTCATCTGCATCCATTGCACGTGGCTGGGCAGTAATCTACGCCGGTAAATGCCGTGATATGGTCCATTACACATCGCCAAATATGGGAAAGCAGTAATCTAGGCCGGTAAATCCCTTGATATGGTCCATTACACATCGCCAAATATGGGAAAGCAGTAATCTAGGCCGGTAAATCCCGTGATATGGTCCATTACACATTGCCAAATATGGGAAAGCAGTAATCTACGCCGGTAAATCCCGTTATATGGTCCATTACACATCGCCAAATATGGGAAAGCAGTAATCTAGGCCGGTAATTCTCGTGATGTGGTCCATTACACATCGCCAAATATGGGAAGGCAGTAATCTACGCCGTTGATTTATCGTGATATGAATCATTACGCTGGAGCAAGTGTAAGGTATCCGCTTTATATCGTAATTTATTGTCGTATTACGGGTCCATTACACATTGACTCCGTTTCTTATCGTAATTTTTTGTAAACGGGTCCATTACACCGTTGACTCGATAGTGTGGGGCTCGCTCAGGCTCGCCCCAATTAATTATGAAAAAATAAAGTGATGGAAGTAAAAAATAAATAAAATAAAATCTACTACCTGACAATTGTATGTTCCCTTAATACTACTCTAGGGTTGAGTTCAATATTGTAATGTTTAGCTATTTCATTGAGAAGTGTAGTTATTGTGTTCAGGCATTCTATAGTGTGGAAATTTGTAATATAAAATGTCATGTTTTAAGCACATGCATATTATACGTAGGTGGTAGGGTAAACATATATTTCTTTTCCTTAATTTTAGCCAGACATAATGGCTTGAATTTTCAACTGTAAAGGTATATATAGTGAGAAATAATTTCAGTCCTTTTATCCTCGCAGTTGCACCATGACATGTAGCTACCTATATTTGTTGTACTTGATAATAAATTATACAATTTTGATTTATATATGAAACTAAGTGCATGCAATAATTTGCTAATTATATATGCAATCCTGTTAGTCAGGGACATCCTAGCATTACTTTGTAATATTCCAAAATGGGACTCATTGTATGCAGTAATACAGTGGGACATTTTAATGTGGGCACTTGATATCAGGACAATAGTGTACAAGGTCACAAAATAGTATAATAGCACATATAAACCACCTTGGAAATAGGAATGGTACCATGATGTTGCAGGATTGCTGACTAGATCAAATTTACAGATGTAGCTACAATCATTTATGCAATACTGTGTTGACCTGTTTGTATTATATCAATGGGAAAAGTAGCCGATATCACAACTCATGTACAGTATTGTGAACAATACTTCCATACTGTAGCTAAATTGTGTAAAATTACTAATGATTTTAGGCTAAGCTGCAATTTAGCTACCATTACACTAATACATAACTAAATATTGTTTATAATTTTTGCTGAACACAATAACTGCAAGCAAGGAGACTGTTATGCCTCAGGAATTGACTAAACCGAAGACACCGAAACTCGTGGCCAAGACTAGAAGCCGTCCAGTTCATGTTGAAAGTGTTATGGAGAAGGAAGAAAAAGAAGCAGAAGAAGTTGAAAGGTAATCAAAACATGTATGTAGGTGTATCCATAATTTAGCACATACAAGGTTGGTGTATTGGTAGTTGTCTGTGTGGACCTCAGAAACTGTTTTTTTTTCCCACTTGTACATGTTTTTTATTTGGAGGTCTTTAATATTCAAAGATAGATAATTTAGTTCATAGGTACGCTTTGTCAGATGGAACTAATTAAGCCACACTTATTAGTATTTACATAGCATGCAACAAGCCCTTTGTGAGATGTCTAGGCCCTATGGGGGAAAAAATAAACTGACTGTTCTATTAGTGTGTCTTGATCATCGTACTGAGATTACACCAATAGAATGTAAAGAGGTGGTTATTATGATGTAGAGCAAAGTTATTGTACTAAGCAGACAACTGCAGTGATTTATGCCCCCTCCCCATGTTTTCACATCCTGATTGCAATATTTTAACTCTTAACAAGTTTGTAACAGGCAATATTGTGTAAGAGTTTGGTTCCATAATTGAGATGAATTGTTAATTAAAACATGCATAATTTTTTAATCTAGCTATCAGTTTAAGGCAAAGCCTTTCAACCGTAATATCATAGTGATGGGAGGTCTTCTTGGTGTGCCAAAGGTTGAGATGAGGTCCCTAACAAGAGCGATGTCCCCTGCACTGGCTGCAGATACTAAACCTAAGAAGACAGAAGAAGACCACTCAATGTTATAGGAAGAATTTCGAGCTCGTCCTGTCCCCAAGGGCATCTTAGAAGGAGTAAAGGTTAGTTGGGGTACGCGTATAGCTGTTTCTATACAGATGTAACCCTTTTCATATTTTCATGCGCATTGTAATTTCTTGCTTTATAAGCTCATGGTTGTACTGACAGTTTGGCAGAAAATTCCCTGTATACATGTACCTTAATTATTGTTCTGTTGTTACAGGGGGTGCCAGGAAAAAGGCCTGTTGAATGTACAGACCCTGAGTCACTGGCGTTTTGTTTGAAAAAAAGGAAGTTGGAGTGGGACTCTAAAAGGTATGTGTAATACGGTACTGTATGTAATTTGTAGTGTCCCTTACATTGGTCATAGGAGGGAATTCCCTAGCTTTGCATGCACTTCACTACTTTCACCATATTTTACCAGTTTATAGCTGTTGCTACTATAACTTTCAGCATTGAAAACAGTGTGGCTACTATTGAGAAGGTGGCTAGGTAATTTTTATGGGGTAGCATCAGGTGGCTTTATGGGTATATGAAATGTGAATTCATATGTGCATATGTGAGTGTAGTGCGCGCGCATGCATGCATAGGCAATTATTTTAAGGCTTGTTGCATCAATTGTGCCCCATGATATTGTACTGTATCTACACTGTACCATACATTAGGTGAATTGGGTAGTATGCATGTGCCTGAATATCTCCATATGAATGACAGGAGATTTGATTTTTGATTAGACAGGAGGGTATAGGGGTGCTTCACAGTAGTATTTCAGGGGTCATGTGTATGTACATTAGTAATATCATCTGTAAAAGTTTGAGCAGAAGGAGGCCAGTCCAGAGCCAGTATTTCAACCACAACCTGCTCCACCAGCTGATAAGCCTGTGTTTCATCCAGAACTGAGCCACAAGAAGATGGATGTGCATCCATTCCAGTTTGAGAGCCGATATGAAGGCAAGCCCACTAGACGAGACATAGTTGATGGTGAACTGAAGCGACAAGAAGAGGAACTAATAAAGGTGATTAGAAAGTTTACTCCTATGTGCTTAATTTAGTGCCAAGTTCTTTTTTTCTTGTCGTATGTGCTGACAAGCCACCAGTTACATTAGTTCTATGTATATAGTACAGTTATTCTGCTGTATTTTCAAAAGTTCCCCCCTAACCTTTATTTCGTACCCAGTTTCTTGTCCTAGTTTAGTGAGGTATTCTATAGGGTGGTGTTGTTATTGTATTTGCTGTTCTAAAAATTGTCAGGGGTCACAGTTCAAGGCAAATCCAATACCAAACCTTTCAGAAACAGAAGGTGGTACGACCAGGGCAGAAGATAGAACCAGAACTTTTCCAATTCCGATCTGACTTAAGAGGGGAGAAACACCAGAAGCAATTCCAAGAAAAGGTAAGCTACTGTGTGTGAATTATTGGTAAGTACAATGGAACCTCAGTCACATACTGTATGGAGGGAACTTTGCCACTGGTAAAATTTGGTTAGTGACCATAAATTCATCAAATTTTCTCCATCCAAATATTTTGCTCGTGAGGAAAACAGCCACTCTTGTAGTTATGTAGTTTTAAGCATGTAAACCTGTTGCTGATGGAACCAAGCAGTCCCTCGAGTAACTCTATGTGACTGGCCAAGGGCTACCAAGTCATCAAGCTAGTTGGGCTAGTACATGTGCTATCCTTGAACCTTGAACAAGGAAGTGGCACTCCAATATGTCCTGTACTCTGATCTTCATCACAAAAATCAAACAAGAAATTTGCAGTAGGTTAAAAGACAAGCTTCGTTTGTGAAGTTTATACCGTAACTGATACTTTTACAATTACAAAATAACCGATCATAATTTTACTAAATATACAACTATTTTGTTAAGAATCAAGCATGGATTTTAGCACAAGTCTTGGATCTAAGCTAATTTTTAATAGCAATTTTATTTTGCCAACTGTGATATTTTACTTGATTTGCCAATTTTCCCTACTTATGTGACCGGATCTGCGAAAACCCAACACAATAGCACAAGCCTAAATTTCCAGTATAATGCATTGAAAACAATTGGTGAAGTTTTTGCATATTGTTGAAAAAATTGTAAATTTTTTGAAAGCCTCTTTCTTAGTGAAGGCAGGGACTACCAATAAAATCCTGGATATCATCTTATTCGCCTACTCAAAAGTAGTTAGAAAATCTTTGTTCCGTTGCAGTAGCTATACCCAAGGATATGCAAGTTATGAGTGTTTGTTTATGTGACGTCAAAGCGATTGTATGTGATCGATCTTTCTTCACGAATTTCGCCTTTGTATCCAGTGGAGAAAGGCAATAAAAGGACAAACTTACCCAGTAAATGATTCCCCTATTCATGGCAAACACGATGGTGAAACTTTCAGCCCAGTACGTCCATTCTTTCATAAGTTAAACCATTTTAGTAAGTGTTTGTAATTTATTTTCCCAATAGAGTATACTTGGTGTACAAATCGATTTTTCTGTTGTTGCTACTTTGTAGGTCTGTGACTCTAAAAGTTATTGGCATATAGATATGAGGCTGAAACTTTGCTAGAGAATGTACTTGGCTAAGTAGATCATAAATATTTAATAAACAGGAATTCGAAAAATGCGCTATTGTGTCGGGTTCCGGTCACATATGTTTCTTTCCGTACATACATACGGGTATATCTGGAATTCCTTTACCAACAATATAAAGATTGTTCTATTAAAGTAGTTGGTTGTTCTATTGGAGTACCATCACTTGGTTGTTTCTTTTACTGTACTGATTCAGATTTATTGGTCTTCCTTGCTATATGACCTCCAGCTTTCTGGGTTAACTGTCAATCTTGTTCCAATTGAAATTGGTTGTTTAGGCCACTTTTTGCCAGAAACAATTGTTCAAATGGCTACTGCTTGTGAAGTGCCAAAGAAAACCATAAGATCCTTGTTTGAGCAGGCAGCTCGCATTGCTGTGTCCTGTTCTTACAGAATTTTTAATTCTAGAGCCTCCCCGGGCTGGGATCTTTTAGACCACCTTAGGTAAACTTTAAGTATGTTTCTTTTTTTTGTGTATTGTAATTTAATTTACCTTTAGTTAATGTAAGTCTTGCCAGGGCTCCTGTACTGATCCATCAGCACATGGTACCCCTGTGTCTAGGCCCCTGTATGCTTGTAATGTATATTTTGTCTTAATCATTAAGACGTCTATTCTCTCTCCTTTTCTCCCTTCAGTTGTCTAAACACTAGGTGGTTCCCAGGGGGGTTTAATTTTACTTCATTGGATGGTGCCAGATAACTCTGCTACAGAATACCTTTGAGGACTTGTATAAATATTTATTTGTGAAAAGATGAGACCCTATGATATACTAAGTAACACAATGGACAGTAATGAATACTAAAGTTATAGTGTATAATAAAGAAAAGTTGATAGCTATCAACATGTCGTGTGTGTGTTGTGTGTGTGTGAATGAGTTAGTTTGTTCCTAATGCATATAGGTCAAGGAAATGCAAGAACAAGCAAAAGTGGTTGCTGAATTTAAGGCTTCTAAAAATGAAACTATCTACAGTAAACCATTTGTCCCGGAGAAATCAAACAGACCTCTTCTGCAAGTTCAGAATTTTGTATTAAACACGGAGCAGCGTAGCCAGCAGCGAAAACTGTACGAGATGGACAAGAGAGAGCGTGAAGAGCAGCAGGCTAGGGAGCTAGCTTTAAAGAAAGCCGAAAAGGAGGAAGAAGAAAGAAAATGGTTGGTTGAATACCGACAGTCATTACAACACTGTGCAGGACCAATTCGACACTACAAGTCAGTGGATATACTACCAGCTGATAAGCAATCAACTACTCCTCATACACCACCACTAATCACCAGCCAATGCTGCAGAAATCAAATATAGAACATGTTTTTATTGTAAAGTTACTAGTTGTTTTTTGGTATGTACATACGTATTTATTTACTACATAAGTGTCTTTGTGTTGTATTTGTTATCCTGTAATGCAAAATGCAATGAAATGTATTTATGTATAATTATATTGACCTTTAACAAATGTTGGTAGCTTTTTGACTGTACATACTAACAGTAAACGCTATGTCTGTGTTTGTTCAGTGCAATAATTCTGTGCTGTTGTATATTTCTTGTGTTTGCTTAGTTTGTAATTAATTGGACCCTGTAAAATGTACAAGTTGAAAATGAAAGTATTATAGTGAATAGCATATAAGGCTATCACACTCCTTGTTTCCTGCAGGAGCTCATCAAATCCTATGGGCAAGATTTGATGTGCTCCTGTTTCCTGCCACTGCCTGTATCAATTTTAAGGTAACCTTGCCAAATTTTATTATTTGATTATAGATCATGTATTTCATGACAGAGAGGCACAGAATGACCAAGTGTTAAGATAAATGTATTGGCTGCAGATATAAACACAGCAGTTGCACGTCCTTCCACTGTTGTTCAACAGGAAGTATGAGAGCACAGTCTGCACCTTTCAAGATACTCTAATAGAGCAGTCGCATACTCAAATAACAAAGGTAAATGTGTTAACAATCACCTCCCGCCTACATCAGGTTTTAGGTGACAGGACACAAGCAATATAATAACAATGGTCTAATGCTCAAACCATGGCACACACAAGTGTCCAAGCGTGCCAAAGTGTAGAGCATGACTGGACCACCATTTAGAACAATGCCTTATTGATTACCAACAATAGGTGCCTAATTACTCTAATTGACTATTAGCCAGTCCAGTGGACCAATCTTGTGAAACACCTGGGAATCCATACAAATGGAAAGTTACTGTGGTCTTCCCAGTATCAGATTTTTGCTTCAAAAGCACCAGGGTTTTGAATATATTGGGATATGTTTCAGAAGTCAACATGTAGATAGAGCATACAAAGCTATTGTTAGGCCACTGATGGGAATATGTTTGTGTGGTTTGGGCTCCACAAACTTAATTGGTTGATTTTAATTTAAGCTCAACACATTTGACAGAGTCGTTCTTCCATGTAAGAGTGTACAACACAATAAAGTACAATAACAGCAATTTTCTGCTTTATACAATACATGTACATAATATGGTAACAACATTGGCATGTAACTTTGAAAGATGTGAACTTGTCGAAGGCTGTTAAAGATGTGCTGCACAGTGGGCTGGTGGTAGTTGCTAGGACCCATTCTTGGTCTATTTCCCATGACATGTATTATAAAAATTGTTGGTGCTCTTAAGGACCTTTGTCATATATACTGGTTCCATTTCTTTTGAAGAACTAAAATTAATGTTGAATGTTCATTAATTTTAATGTTGAATGATCAATGGTTCCACACCCTTGATCACAGTGGACATTTCAGATAGAACTAGGCCTGTGTCAAATATGCTAGCATGATAATAGGCTGGAGTGCTATACCAGCATTATACTAGCTAACATATTAAGTGAATATTTCAAACTTTTTGGAGCTTAATTCCATAAAAACCCATTGATGCACCCTAATAGAGCAGTCAGTGGAAACTGCAACTGATACTCTCTTATAGAACAGTCAAGTTGTAGCGAAATATTCTAATAGAGCATTCACTGATTACATTTAAATGTTCCATGATAATCATAAGAAATGTTGCTAACCTAATGGGAACACTGAAGAGCACCATCTGAAACTCTATAAACAGCAAAGTAGACTGTAACTGAGAGCCAACCTTTTCACCCAGAGGGTTATAAATCAATGGAACTGTTTACCAGCTGAAGTGGTTTCAGCACCCACCATATCAGTTTTCAAAAAGAAGTTAGACGACTTGTGGCTTGTCACTGGATATGGATACAGACAAAGGCCCTGTGCCTATCACTTATATTTTTCTATCACTTATTTTTCTATCCACCCTGAAAGCATTTTGGGCAACATTTTGAGCATGTTTAACTGAGGCCTAGATAGAACCAAACCAGGATGCATAATTATAATGACCAACAAAAGGATGAAAATTGAAAATGCACATTCTCTAAATTATGTCCTAGAACTAACATGATGATGCCAACCAGAACACTGACTCATGTTTCAAGCAATAGTAGAGTTGTATGACCACACTCTGAACATAAACAATACCCAAGTATCATCAGAATTTCCATTCAACATTAATTTTAGTTCTTCAAATTTATTTGATATTCACTGTGTTAGAGAGATTGTCTTTGTGTCGTTCATTGATTGTTCTATTAGGGAGGATCAAGGAATACAGCTTTGTAAATACTGTTGCCAGTATAATCGTCTGTTCTAATAAACTAACTGTGTCCATTAGCAGTTTGACTGCTCTATTAGAATTACTGACTGTTGTGACATATTTTCCCAAACTAAACATTTACAAGGCTCCCATCAACTTGCAAAAACCTATCATGTTGTATAGTTCTGACACTTCTGAGATTGCATCACTCATGACCACTTCACTAACTCAACAAAATTTACACAATCATGCTAAACAACTAGTAAGATAGATTAGTTGTTGGAGTATGAACATTTCAAATATGTTTATTGCTGCAGTTTTGTTTATTTACAGCTTATAGGGTACTTCATAATAGCTACCAATGCACTATTAAATACATTTGTGTTTAGTATATTGTTAATTTTTATTGTTATATACACAACTTTAAATGAGTAAAATATACAAGTCAGTGATAAAGTTCTAGTGGGTAGGATTGTAGCAGCAACTTCTTGTGGCTACAATATTTGCCAGTTGGTCTAGTCGTAACTTGTACTCATCCAACTGTTCTTGAGTGATGTCATCATCACCTGGTTCTCCTCTTTGTCCTTGTGGTCCATGTGCTCCTCTTATTCCCTTCTCTCCATTCACTCCAGGATAACCAGGTACACCTGGTACTCCATCAGGACCAACAGAAGGTGGACAAGCTTCTCCTTTAGCACCAGGATAACCAACATCACCACGAGGACCCTTGTCTCCCTTTTCACCAGGTACTCCCTTCTGTCCTTTAGGTCCTTGTGTAGGACATTTTTTATAGGTGTCAACTCCAGGTGGTCCTTCTGGTCCTGGTGGTCCCCTATTACCCTTTTGACCTTTTGACCTTTAGAACCAGGTTTACCATCTTGTCCATCGTGTCCATCTGGTCCAGGATAACCTTGGTTACCGGGGTCTCCTCTGGGTCCTGGTGGACCGGCATATCCCATTGGTCCTTTCTTGAATGGACAATATGTGAAGTAATGATTACAAGGACTACCACTTTCATAATCCACATAGTATTTGCATGTTGTGTTGTCATCATTGGTAGTTCCAACATCACGTCGTTCCCTCACTTCAAAGTTTATAGCATCAATTGCTCTTTTGAGATGTGAGTCATAGTCTTGCCCAAAACAACACTGGTAGAATGATGAGCGAAAGGTGGCAATGTATTCAAGTAGTTCTTCTACACGTTTGGCATTGTCAAGGTTACCCTGAACTCCTGGAAGACCAGGATATCCAACAGGACCAATATCTCCCTTTAATCCATCTTTTCCAGATGGACCACGTATTCCCTTAGTTCCTGGTCTCCCAACAAGGCATTGAGCGTCATCTCCAGGAGGTCCTTGAGGTCCCCTGTAACCTGGAGGTCCCTTGTCACCAGTTTCACCTTGGTCTCCTTTCTCTCCTTTAACTGCAGGAATTTCTGTACATTGTTGACATTGTTGGAGTTCTCCAGGATATCCCTTAGGTCCATAAGGTCCAGGTGGTCCCTGATCTCTAGGTTTACCAGCAGCTCCATGTTTTCCAGGTACTCCATTGTATCCTTTAGGTCCCTGACTACCATCATCACCCATCTCTCCCTATTGTAGTAATAGTATGATGGTATGATGTCTACGTACTATTGGTGTTAGTGGTGTGCCATGCTAATAAGAGGTTGCATATAGTCACTAGTTATTGTGTATTGATTGTATTATGTCTGATATACATGCTACTTGTTCACATACCTTTTGGTCCTTGTGGTCCTTCGGGCCCATGTTCTCCTTGTACAAACTAAAATGTTATGATGAAGATAATGAAAAATTGTGTGGTTGTTGTTGTAGTGAAGAACTCACCGTGCCTTGTTTAGGACAATTGTATTGTGATGATGTACCAGTGTCTACATCACGTGTTGCTCTCTTTGTTGTGACATGATGTCCAGCTATTATACAGGTAGAGGTAGTCAAAACTGATTCACTGTCAACCATTTTGCATCATCCATACCTGCCTTACAACATGACTGTAGCTGAAGTCCAAGATAGTTGACCATATTATCAAATTGTTTTCTGATCTGCATATGATCAATAAAGATATCACAACATACAAAGACTTCAAATTGACAGTTGCCATTGTAGCTATGCATTGCTTACAACTTCATGAATTAAGATGGGAACATTGTCAGTGATCATTACACTAGCATACCTTCCAAAGTCCCTTGGTACTTCCTTTCTGTCCTTTGGGACCACGTGGACCCTACATTATGACCACATATGGATATTTTTTTATATTTAGATTCACTCACTGGATCTCCTGTCATTCCAGGTTCACCACAAGGACCCTCATCACCAGGGATACCCTGTACAAAACAAATTAAATTGTATAAGCAAAAAGCTAGACAATAGCAGACCATGTAATATCAGTTGCAGCTATAGTTAATGATTGTTATGCAATTGTTATTACTTACAGGATATCCAGGTGGTGCATGCAGGCAAAATTTTCCCTACAAGAGATCACTAGTTCATTAAACCGATTTAACATTATTAGGGTGGTAGTTACCTTTTCTCCTTGGTATCCTTTAGGACCATGAACTCCCTTGTATCCAGTAACACCCTAAAATGACAATGATATGATGCTATTAAACTTTGCTAAAGCGATGTTTGCAGTACAACATCTTATGTCCTGGTTCTCCCATTTCCCCTTGAGGGCCAGGCTGCCCACCAGTGAGAAGACATTCTCCTTTAGGACCACGGGGTCCAGGATAACCTTGGTCACCATCATCTCCCTTTGGTCCATAAGCTCCATTAGTACCTGGTTGACCTGACCTACCACGAGGACCATCATCACCCGGATATCCTTTAGGACCCTACAGTGGTGGTGCATGGTGGTGACAGAGGAGACACATGACTACACATAACATTTAGTAGCTAGTGTAGTGTGTACCTGTGATCCTGGTAGTCCAGGGTTTCCTCTAAATGTACTGTATGTACAATTACCACATGATGGGTGAGTAGGAGTATCCTATAGAGAATAACATAACAATGTGATCAATATGGTGACTAGTGTGAGAACAATTATTGACTTACTATTGCTATAGCTAGCAGTAGAGCAGTAGCCAAACTTGTTAGTAGAAGAAGCAGTTTCATTGTTGAGTAGCTTATTCTCTGATTAATGATGAACTTTGTCCATAGCACTGCTCCTTATATACACATTTAGCATGTTCCATATAAGGTAACATCCCACACTATTCTAGTTTCACCAACACTGTTGACCAATGGAAACTCTACTAGTGTGTTACTATTTTCCTCTTATTGGCTGCCACTTTACTGTGAAACATTTTATATGTATGTCGTATGCCACTTTACTTTCAATTATTTTTATAAAGTTATACATTTGACTAAATGGACATATGTATTATTATAATAGTATTCCATACCTGAAGTGCATTGTATTTGTTGTGCTCTTTACACAATATATAAAATTGTGACATTAACTACATTATTACACATCTCATGTAGTATATTTCACAGTATTGAGCAGTCAGGTTTACTATACACTAACTACTATAGTAGCTAGCTATTCTGTTAATAGTTTTAAATTTTTTTTAGTATGTAGCTAATTACATGACATTGTAAAGGTTTTGTACATTGTTGATAAAAATAATATAACAGCAATAATTATTTTGATGGTTACTGAGCTATGTGTATGAGCCAGGTGAGATTTAAGGATTATTCTAATGTTGCGTGTGTTTATGTTGCTACCAGGGAAAACCATGATGTTTGGTAATATTATTAATATCATTAGTAAACTGTCTCCCACTTACTGTAATGCTGATGCTACAGCTGCATGCATACATATCTATTTTTTTATAAATCATTTTAATGCATGTATATTTTGTATTTTAAATTGTAAGTGGAAATAGAGAAGAAAACTCTTACAGCTGACATCATAACGATGTGTTCATATAACAAAAGCCACCAACTGGTGCGTGTTGTAGTTGTGTCCAATAAATGATAATTATTGATGTGTACAACAGTACTATTAGATACAGGAAACGTGGGAAGGTGCGGTGATCAGCTGCAGATCTTAGTGTTATATCATTAAGTAATTTTCTTTAACATAAATGACCTATGAATCTACTACAGCACCTACTTATTTACTTGACTGGAAGCAGAATAAAATTCTACCAATGCTAGGCTCAAGGTGAACTTTAGTGTTTGGCAACTAAAAAACTAAAATTGTCACAGTATACAAGCATTGTATATAGTGATAAAAATGTTATATGTTTTGATCATATAAGCATTTGGAAAGCTTTATTTCTTTCCTCAACCAGCTCGTACAATAACAAACATATGGCTTGAATTATCAACTGTATTTGTGTACTTTAACAGTGTAGGAAGAAGTAAAACATTTATCCTTAAACTTGCACCACCTGTATTTGCTACACTTGGACAATTTGCAGTCAATGAGTTGCTAATATTTATTACTGTACCTGCATAACTTCACACGCTCATATAATTTGCATTACTGTTAGTCAGGGACAATCTGCAGTATCATTAGTTCATAATATTCCAGACTGGGACTCACAGTATTTGTACAGTGGTGTTTATTGATGTGGACACTTAATATGCAGGACAGTATAGTGGACAAATTAGAACCACAAAGCAGCATCATTGGGACATATAACTGATTATGCAGTGGAAAATTAAAACACATTTAATTTGGATGATCCCATCCATGCACATGCACTGGTACCTGTAGTGGGTATTGCATAGCATTGTAAACATGTCCACAATAAACACAAAACACCCGTATGTATCTTTTATCACATGCATCATGATGATGAGGTTAATTAGTAGATGAGCTCATTATTCTTCTAAACAACTTCCTGGTTATCATTCTTGTCTACCATCACCACCACAACAGTGAATATGATCTTCTCCCAACATGAGAAAGTTGTCAAATTTGCTTGTGCACTTTAACAGAAAGGTGAGATACCTCCATTGATATGTAACTGTATGTTTATCCTGCACAATTATACACGGTGATTGGTTGGTCTGAGATTATAATCTTATGACTAATTAACATAAAAAGGCTTTGTACTAAAAGTGTTCTCATAGTTGCAGCATTGCTTGCACAATTGTTGCCACATTGTTATGGGAATTATCTGTACAACCTGTACAACCTGTACAACCTGTACAACCTGTACTACCCAAGGGTTTATCATAACTGAAGGGTTTACCTAGCCTGTTGCAATAAATCATTAATTACGGAAAAATATAGTGGTGGAAGGTAAGAATATCTATCAGACTATCACTACCCAACAATTGTATACTACCCTTAATGCAACAGTCTAAAATGTTTTTGGCATGCAGTAAAAAATAACTTTGCAAGTGCCAGCTGTAATATTGTCAGATACTGATGTAACTATACTGCATGTCCAAATTGTATGTCAGACAGACAATATGGCCATGAATTATTTAGATCAATAACAGGCAGATCCTCAGTATGTATTTAACTTTTAAACTGAGGTCTTGCAGTGCATGTGGGTACATGGTTCGCTGTTAGTAAACAGCAACACATCCAACCGTATAGTTCTTAGTAATGAGTGAATGTTTACTTTCCTGTAAACATATCCCATATTCAGAGTAGAGGTCTTAGTGAGTGACCATGCACTACACTGTTGTCACATATATACTTACATCATAAGGATGAGTTCTTATAACAAAAGCCACAAACTGGTATGTGCATGTTGTAGCTGTGTCCAATAAGTGATAATTATTAATGTGTACAACTGACAGTAAACAGGTAAACAGGTACAGATAAGATCAGGGGTACTGCCATAAAGCAATAATATTGTCCCTATTGACCTTTATATATATACACTTGACAGGAAGCACTGCAGGTTAACTATACATATAAACCGTCTTTTACTATCAAGAATAGAATTTTATACTTACATATGCTATAGGGTTGAGTTCATCATTGTAATGTTTGGCTATTTAATTGAGAAGTGTAATTATTGTGTTCATACATTCTATAGTGTGAAAGTTGTAATATAAAATGTAATGTTTTAATTACAGATTTCTTTTCCTTAATTTCAGCCAGACATATACATGGCTTGAATTTTCAACTGCAAAGGTAGCTAATATGTATTGTATTAACACATGAGAAGAA
This sequence comes from Dysidea avara, assembly GCF_963678975.1. NCBI lineage: Eukaryota > Metazoa > Porifera > Demospongiae > Dictyoceratida > Dysideidae > Dysidea > Dysidea avara. The sequence goes on along the minus strand of NC_089279.1, from coordinate 10,626,117 downwards.
AATAATTTTAGTCCATTTATCCTCACAATTGTGCCATGACATGTAGCTACCTATATTTGTTGTACTTGATAACAAGTTATATGATTTTGATTTTATGTAACTAAGTGCATGCAATAATTTGCTAATTATATATGCAATCCTGTTAGTCAGGGACATCCTAGCACCACTTTGTAATATTCCAGAATAGGACTCATTGTATGCAGTAATACAGTGGAACATGTTAATGTGGGCACCTGATATCAGGACAATAGTGGACAAGGTCAGAAAATAGTATAATGGCACATATAAACTACCATGCAAATAGGGATGGTACCATGATGTTGCAGGTTCGCTGACTAGATCAAATTTATAGATGTACAATCGCTTATGCAATACTGTGTCTGTCTGTGTGTATCAACATTGCATATTAATTCATGCACAATACATGTATTATGAACAATAGTTCCATATTGTAGCTAATGTGTAATTGATTGAGTTAAACTGCAATTTAATTGCCATTTCACCAATATGTAACTAAATATTGATTGTAATTTTTGCTTTCAATTTATTTTAAGCTAGAAGATCAATTATTTAATTTCTATAACTATAAATATCTAATCATGTGCTTGGTTATCATGAGGTTAATTAACAAAATTGATGACTTCATATTCTTCGAAATTACTTCTGGTTGCCATCATAGTTATCTATGTTGCCATTTCATTGTGTAAACTAGTCTAGCTTCCCACAACACTGAACATATATGTCTTCTTCCACATAATAGTTCTTGAGAATGTTGTCAGCTCTGCTTGTGCTTCAGTTATGTGTTTTAATGGAAAATGAAATACCTTAATTATGTGTTACACCAAGTGTAATAAGGTAGAGCCGATATACTGCACTATTTTATTTTATTTATTAAGGCTTTACAGCACAAGTGCTGAAGATCTGTAGGACACCTGGTCCTTCAGCCTGCATAAAGTTGTACTATACGTATATAAATCTGTTTGGCATAGCTATACCATGTTATATGTACTCGATACATTTTAACAGTAGAATTAAGTGATTTACATTATAATATCCCCCACTAGTATAAAGGATCTTGCTAATACCTTCTTCATTGTGACTATACCAGCTAATGGGTATCACTTATATAAATGTAGCCATTAAAGTAACATAATTAACAATAGTCTCTTAAAATTGCTATATTAGCAAAAATAAAATCAAACTACTGTTTGATGTATTAAAATTGAATCCCACAATCACAGTTTGTTTGGCAAAATTCAATCCCACAATCACAGCTTACTTGGTTCCCTATATAAGAGAAGGGTATAGCAACTAAAGAATTTGCCAATTAGGTGGGTCTACGTACTAAAGTAGAACATATTAGTTATACTACGGGCACTCATGCTTTGCCTGTATATATGCACTCACCCTCGGGCTTGTGTGTATGTATCAGGCAAAGCACTCTTGCCCATGGTATAACTATTACATACATATATAGCCAAAATAAGGAGGTATTCTTATTAAAATTTTAGTGACCCAGCATATACATAGCTATACCGTAGTATGCTACTTTAAATGTTGATAAGTGACCCATAATGTTTGTTATCATTTCAGGCAGTGGTCGTCTACAACTACACATTTTGGTGAGACAACAGCTTTAATGAACAAGAAAATTTACTATTACATAATTGTACTAAATACTGATCATATCACCATTATGATCAGATTGAGAGGTCAACTAGCGGTGGTGGCAGTGCTGGAAACTATTTTATAAAAATTTTGTGAAAACGTATGCAAAATTAATTCAGAAATATGTCATCATATATACTAAAACTTACAGATTTTTACTTCCTACAAGAGGACCTTATATATACAGTACATTAATCACATGCTAATAGTGATTCCATTAATTTACCACTTTATACTAGGCAGTGTAACTATTATTAATGCATCACTTTTGAATTTGCAAAATATATATTATTTGTCTAACATTTGATGTAATGTGATGTTACAACTTCACCATTTCAATATGAACAACCGATTGTATAATTTCTATACACGGTGTAGCTAGTCTAAGAGTGGATGGAGGGACCAAAGTTGGTTGAGAACTTGCAATACAGATACTTCATCTGCCATTGTAATGTCTTTGAAATACGAGGTATGGATCAAGACATGCTGAAACAAGGCCATGGATCAAGGTCAAGACATACGTATCATGGTCAAGACATACGTATCATTATGAAATGATGATCAATAAATTTCCACATATGGATTAATTTATGAAAAATTATTACAGAACATGAAAGGGCTTCAGTTCATCACTTAGCAAAATATTAGTTCCAACCTTGGTCCCAACAGTTCTAACTGTATAGTATGTAAATAGTAAAATCAAAAATCTATGTAGCAAATGTGGGCCTAATAATCTGGTTCCAAGCACCTTTTATCAACATTTTTTTTTTCACTGTGTGTGAGAAAATGTATACATAGGTACTAAACCTTTTCATCTCTTGAAGTAGTTATATAAATACAAACTTTCCACTTTTTTCCATGTGACATTAACTGCTTTTCTTTGGCTCAAATCAATGGTGTAATGGCCCTTAGTACTCAGACATTAATTATTTACATAGCCACTTTATCCAGTCTCTTTGAAGGATTGCACGTCAGTTGTTGGCTGGAAACACATATAGAGCAATAATCATGATGGAATTGACATCACAACTACCAGTGTACCTTGTCCACCTATAAACAGACCAGTTGTAAGAGACTTCACTATTTACATAAATGATGTCATATCATAATACACAAGTGAGCGCTTAAAAAGCATAACTTCTAAATGAAATATTCATGATACGTAGATCACAGGTACTTGCCAATGGGTATGATGGAACTTAGTGTTCTTGTTGGAATTGTCATTCTAGCTACGTAGTTGTAGTGTGATGTGCGCTTAAAATCTTCTTACAAAGAGGCAATAAACTAAGAACTATTTAACATCATTAATTTTGTATTAATCAGTGCATTAAAACATCAGCAATGTGTTCATTAATTTCAGCAGAGTGCTTGTACATTTTAAGTATTCAGTAATGCATTATCTGTTCCTTTATCAACTTTAATTTGATTCTTAACTGTACTTGTAACCCTATAACTATAAGCAAAAAGTTAACATAAAAGTATTTGTCTGGATATTATGTACATGGCACACCCAGCACTGCATTAAACTATGGTGGTCTATAGCCTGCTATATGGAGAAACTTTCTATGAAATAAACTATAGATCATATTACAGGCGGGTTCAACTGAAAAACCTTCTTCTGCTTATATGTGGTTTAAGTCAGTCATTTCGGAATAAGGTAAATGGCAATGTGAGTATATAGGAGCGAGAAATAGTCAGGTGCATTGTTAAAATTCAAGTGCGACCAAAGCACCTTTAGGGGTGTCCAGTTGCATGTTTAAAAACAATTCTCTTCAGGTGTTAGAAAAGGTACTGTAGCGACACTTGGAGGGTGTGAAAGAAGAGTGCTATGGTACTACAAGAAATATAACACCAGAATATAAAGGTGCTACAAGAGGTGTAAATTCAGGGTGTGTGGTGGCCTTCATTTTAATTTCCGACACTTTCGTGGGGGTGGAGCTCCCCTTATCCCTACATTTTCATTAATGGTTTATTCAGGAAACACATACTATGACCTGTGAAATACAGTAATTCACCAGGATTACAAATACACTTACTTGCTGGTCTTTCTGCACTTTATATGTAAGTTGCAATTTGTACTTATAGCCATTAAGTATGTATATCCACAATTAATTTTAAAAATTTGCTGCATAAACCTTTAGTTAAAACATGAGCCTGAAAGCCTTTAGTGGTTAATGAAGCTATAATCTTAATATCTAATATTAGTATTATAAACAAGGATACATGTGTATGTTATTGTACCAATGTTGTTAATCAACATTTTTATATGTGAAAATACATACATAGTCATAAATAATATAGTTAGTCAAGTAATGATGTCCTAATGATTAGGGTTGTAACAGCAACTTCTTGTGGCTACAATATTTGCCAGTTGGTCTAGTTGTAACTTATACACAATCCAAATCCACTTAAATGGGATTTTTACTAACCCCTGTCTTAAAAATATCAAAAGTTTTTCTTCAAAATGTCCAGGGAATTGGCCAGATCAAAACACTCTAATAGAACAGTCACCTATTTTGCAATTAAAGCAGTCAGAAAATCTGAGGACCACGTCCAGGAATATTCACTTCAATAAGACTATTATATGTGAATTTCGTTGATTACAATGCTTAAAACCTGATTACATGTTGGCTGATCGTTATATTAGAGTAATTGACTGCTCTATTAGATTATTTCGATCTGGCTAATGTCCTGGACATTTTGAAGAGAAACTTTTGACATTTTTAAGATAGGAGATAGTCAAAACCCCATTTAAGTGGATTAAGATTGTGTATATGTGTGCTGGGTGCAGTAGCTAGGCTGCTACTGTCAGAGAAGCCTTAATGCAATGTAGCTATTCGGGCAAAAATCAAGGTACGGTCATGATGCATGTATCTATTTACAACTGAACGTTAGCTGATGCTCTCAATGTTCTTAAAAATGGTCGATATAGGTAACTATTTGATTTGCACGAGCTTCACGTGTGGCCGAATTTAAGATTGCACGACAGAGGTGACTTTGGAACTTTGTAATTCACAGCCAATAAGGACTAAGCCAAATATCTGCATATATTTTGAGAGTATAAGAGATGTTCTTTCATATCAAGCATAGAAAGACTTGATCAGCTTCAAGCATTACGAGCAGTGCCACTCAAATGATAATACATATTTTTGTCCGAGAATTGAGAACATTCGGACAAGTCACTTTTGCAGCTCCTGCAGCCAGACTAAGAACGCTGTAGGTCTGAAATTTTGCATGCAAGAGTTTATAGCCTAGACCTCTCCAAAAGCATAGCAAAGGCAGAAATTTTCTTGCGGGTTTAAAGAAAAATCGCGTCCAAACATTGGTGACTTACTCGATCCAAAAAAAAAAAAAAATTATCCAGACTATAGACCAAAGGCTTGTTCTAACTCTGGTAAAGGACTGCTCACATACCTTAATAGTGTAAGTTGCATTTTCTGCTAAAAAGTGATCATTCAGTGATTATAGGAAGTTTGTCCGTGACATATCGTATTGAATGATGATGATGATAAGATTGTAGAAGAACTACACAAGCATTTCAGTCTCAAGTATGAGTACATGTTACTTGAAAAACTTAATTTACTCCCATAATATTTCCAGATTTGGTGAAAGGACTTCATTGGATGGTAATCAAGAAAACGTGCAAGCAGTTATTGATAAAATGACAAATGAAGTAGTACTGAAGCTATCACTATTAAACGTATACTCCAAAAATGTGTGTTCTGTGTGTAGAGTTACCCATTTTCTGATAGGAGCAGTGACTTCAGAGAGGTCACCCAATGCTAGGAGAGAAACATGACAACAGTCAGCTTGTGCTGCCATTCTAGGAGAAAACAGAGAAGGCACATTGTAAGAATTACTGTGGCTTGTATTACAATATGTTACAGATATTCTTTTTGTAGAAAGAAAGTGCGTCAAGCACTACACTATTCTTCAACCATTGGCACAGAATCAAAATGAAAGTATGAAGGAGTACTAAGAGCAACCGATGAATTAATCGGGCAAGATTCTGGTGGCAGTTAGTGATGAGACATCTAATCGTTCACCAGAAAAAAGAAATTGATTAAATACACACCGCACTGTAGTGGCATTGTAGAAAATTACAGGATGTGGAAAGTCTCTTAACAACAAAATAGATGCCATAGCACAAGAAGTAGAGCTATGTTGGAGAATCAGAAGACCAAAGCCTTGTGAACTTTTCAGTATCAAACTCATTTGAACTAAAAGTAAATAAACTGTTAATGGAGTTGTATAATTATTTTCATGTTTTATTTTCAAATCAAATTAATTGTCAAATCAAACTACGTAGCTTATAAGTGAAATTAGTCATGTGTATGCTACATGTGTCTTATACATGCACTTCAGATTCATAGCATCTATCCTACATCTGTCCATGTGTGTGAAGTTGCACAAATACAGTCCACATGTGCTGCAAATTTTGTTTATCTTCTCCTACACTCAACAGCAAATGTGAAGCAAACAGCACATTTACTCTAGATCAAATATGATGAGCACATAAGTGAATGTGATATTTGCGTAATATGCACTGCAGACACAAATATGTTTTTTTTCCAGCGCCCATTACATGGTCAACTAATCTTTAAAATGGCAATTGTCCCCTTTTGTCGCTGGCCCCTCCAATTAATCTAAAAAACTTGCTTTATTATTAATTAAAATTTAATTAATAATTATCCCTTAAGGGCCTGAAAGCTTAATGGAGCTACAATTATGCCCAACAATAACATATGGTTAGATAAATGTTCATTGTTAAAAGAACACTCTGTATTTAAAAATACAACTGGTTGGTTTAGCTGGTTTTAGTGTGCACTTATATAATCTATAACATCATTTGCATTAACTAATCATTTTGAAATACATTAAAATATGAAATATCAAAAACATATTCATTACTTTATACAGGATGTTTGCATGTTTGAAATTTAATGCATTGGTGTAAAAAAAATAGAAGAACTTTCTTGAATGTGGCAGTCTCAGTTTGAAATATTCAGTAATGTAGTGTAGTTAGTCATCTATTCTGTATTGAACTTTCATTTGGTCATTTGGTTCAAGTAATTAAGTCATTTCAGAACAACTTTCTATTGTAAATTAGCTACAGTAATGTGGCTGTATTTAGCCACTGCTGGCACTAACATTATTGATTTGGTAAAGAAAATGACAATGTGAGTAGGAGTGAGAAGTAGTCAAGTGTGTATGTGATTGATTTAAAGCCAATAGTATATTCTAAAACACTCGCTGTATTATTAATTAAAGCCCTTAGGGGCCTGGAAAGCTTTCAGTAGTTAATGAAGCTACAATTGTACCCAAAAGTAACATATATTTAGATAAATGTTTATTATTAAAAGAACATGCTGTATGTAAAAATATAACATCTATATACAAAGACATAAATAAATATGTATACGTAGTTAGTTCAGTAATCATGTCTTAGTGGGTAGGATTGTAGCAGCAACTTCTTGTGGCAACAATACTTGCCAGTTGGTCTAGTCGTAACTTGTACTCATCTAACTGTTCTTGAGTGATGTCGTTATCACCTGGTTCTCCTCTTTCTCCTTGTGATCCAGGTGCTCCTCTCATTCCTTTTTCTCCGTTCACTCCAGGATAACCAGGTATACCTGGTGCTCCATCGGGACCAACAGAAGGTGGACAAGCTTCTCCTTTAGCACCAGGATAACCAACATCACCACGAGGACCTTTGTCTCCCTTTTCACCAGGAACTCCCTTCTGTCCTTTAGGTCCTTCTGTAGGACATGTTCGATAAGTGTCATCTCCAGGAGGTCCTTGTGGTCCGGGTGGTCCCCTCTTACCCTGCTGACCTTTAGGACCAGGTAGTCCATCTTGTCCATCATGTCCATCCAGTCCAGGGTAACCTTGGTTACCAGGGTATCCTCTGGGTCCTGGTGGACCAGCATATCCCATTGGTCCTTTTGTGAATGGACAATATGTGAAGAAATGATTACAAGGACTACCACCTTCATAATCTACATAGTATTTGCATGTTGTGTTGTCATCATTGGTAGTTCCAACATCACGTCGTTCTCTCACTTCAAAGTTTATAGCATCAATTGCTCTTTTAAGATTTGAATCATAGTCTTGTCCAAAGCAACATTGGTAGAAAGAAGAGCGAAATGTGGCAATGTATTCAAGTAGTTCTTCTACACGTGTGGCATTGTCGATGTTACCCTGAACTCCTGGAAGACCAGGATATCCAACAGGACCAATATCTCCCTTTAATCCATCTTTTCCAGCTGGACCACGTACTCCTTTGATCCCTGGTCTACCGATGAGACATTGAGCATCATCTCCAAGAGGTCCCTGAGGTCCCCTGTAACCGGGATGTCCCTTGTCACCAGTTTCACCTTGTTCTCCTTTCTCTCCTTTAACTGCAGGAATTTCTGTACATTTCTGACATTGTTGGAGCTCTCCAGGATATCCCTTAGGTCCATAAGGTCCAGGTGGTCCCTGATCTCCGGGTTTACCAGCAAATCCATGTGTTCCAGGTAATCCATTGTATCCTTTAGGTCCCTTACTACCATTATCACCCATCTCTCCCTATTGTAGTAATAGTATGATTTCAACTATTAGAATATTAGTGTAGTAATAAGAGGCCTAGGTCTTATATAGTTGGATATAAGTAGTCACTGCTTATTGTTTATTGGCCTATAGTTGTCCACATACCTTTAGTCCTTGTGGTCCTTCAGGCCCATGTTCTCCTTGTACAAACTATATATGTTGAAAGTATGTAATGAACAATTGTTTGGTTGTTGTAGTAGTGGAAAACTCACTGTGCCTTGTTTAGGACAATTGTGCTTGTACTGTGATGATGTACCAGTGTTTACATCACGTGTTGCTCTCTTTGTTGATGTGACATGATGTCCAGCTATTATATAGGATAGAGGTAGTCAAAACTGATTCTCTGTCAACCATTTTGTATCATCCATACCTGCCTTACAACATGACTGTAGCTGAAGTCCAAGATAGTTGACCATATTATCAAATTGTTTTATGACCTGTAAATTGATACCAAACATCATCACAACTGACACAGTCATTTGACTATTATCTATACACTGCATACAGCTAAGTGTTGTACATTACATGTAAACAAGAAAAATAATGTTGTGGTGAAAACTGATAGTGATCATTATTAACAAATTGTCATACCTTCCAGAGTCCCTTGGTGCTTCCTTTCTGTCCCTTGGGACCACGTGGACCCTGTAATATCACCATATAGTAATAAATGTGGATATAACTTTACGCTATATTCACTCACGGGATCTCCTGTCATTCCAGGATCACCACAAAGACCCTCATCACCAGGGATACCCTGTAGACAACAAATTAATTAGCATAGCAAAAAGATCTAGATAATAGCAAACCATGTAATGTCACTTGCTGCTATTTGTTAAAGACCTCACATGTACTAAGTACTACTTACGGGATATCCAGGTGGTGCATGCAGGCAACATTTTCCCTACAAGAGATTAACTAATTCATTAAATAGCTTTGACATTATTAGGGTAGTAGTTACCTTTTCTCCTTGATAGCCTTTAGGGCCACGAACTCCTTTGTATCCAGTAACACCCTAAGATGACAATGATAAGATGTTAACTAAACTTTGTTAAAGTGATGTTTGTAGTACAACACCTTTTGTCCTGGTTCTCCCATTTCCCCTTGAGGGCCAGGTTGTCCATCAGTGAGATTACATTCTCCTTTAGGACCACGGGGTCCAGGATAACCTTGGGGACCTTCATCTCCCTTTGGTCCATAAGCTCCAGGAGTACCTGGTTGACCTGACCTACCACGAGGTCCATCATCACCCGGATAACCTTTAGGACCCTACAGTAGTGGTGGTGACAGAGGAGACACATGACTACACATAACATGTAATAGCTAGTGTAGTCTGTACCTGTGGTCCTGGTAGTCCAGGGTTTCCTCTGAATGTACTGTATGTACAATTACCACATGATGGGTGAGTAGAATTATCCTATAGAGAATAACATAACAATGTGATCATTATGGTGACTAGTGTAAGAACAATCGACTTACTATTGCTGAAGCTAGCAGTAGAGCAGTAGCCAAACTTGTTAGTAGAAGAAGCAGTTTCATTGTTGAGTAGCTTATTCTCTGATTAATGATGAACTTTGTGCATAGCACTGCTCCTTATATACACATTTAGCATATTCCATATAAGGTAACATCCCACACTATTTTAGTTACATCAGACAACACTGTTGACCAATGGAAGCTCTACTATAGTATCTTATCTTCTTCTTATTGGCTGCCACTGTACTTTCAATAATTTTATACATGTTAATTGTTTGGTCTGGAGTTGCTGTTTTGTGGCTAAATTTTCCATACCTGAAGTTCATGTTTGCATGTTCTAACGTCTGGTTGAATCACATCATTTCACATTCTATGCTGCAATGTAAGCTTCTAACTGTATGATCTATAGCCTATAAGTAACTTAAAAAGAGAAAGAAAAAGATTCTATAGCTACTACGTATAATATGATTTACAGGTTAGTAGGGTTACTGTACTTCCATTTATCCATAACAGATGATTATTAACAGTCTATTGATGTGTGACAATATTAACATTATGTATCATATTCACTTATTTGCTATGTAGTTACATGATATTGTAAAGATTGCATAAACTTCATTATCAAACCTGAAAATTATATTTATCTGCGTATAATTAAACTTATTAGCAGGTCACCAATTATATAATATCCTAGTCTGGTGGGTCCAAACCCTTCATGTGAGCACACAAATGGTCAAACAGACTACAATTACAAGCTAAGTTTTATCCTACCATATTTAGAATGTAGATCACAGATTATGCCAATGTTGTGTTTGCTGTACAATGTTTGCTAGTACTTTTTAGTCAAACTGTGTCCCATTTACTGTATAATATTGCAGCTGTGTAGTGATATCATGAAGATTTCCTTTCAGTTTAAGAATCCTTTAAATGTATATGTACTTGTATGATACGTATAATGTGCACTAATCATAGAACTGTAAATAGACATTGAACCTGCACTTTTATTGGGAATCCTAATATTGCAAGGATGTAACAAAAGCCACCAACTGGCGTGTGTCGTAGTGGTATCCAATAATTAGATTATGTATAAAATAGCTGTAGTGTGTAATGAAAGCACAGCCAGCAAATACCTGTTAACTAGGTAAGTATATAGGTGGATAAGGGATACTGCCAAAAAGTGTTGTGCATAATTTACATGACAAGGTATAAGTCAATTGTAAACCTGGTAGTCTAGACCTGGTAATGTATGTACCATACCAGAATGAGATAGAGCAGAAATATGTTTTGACCAATTTTGGAGTGTTGTTAGAAGAAAAATATCACTCCTATTCTTATAGCATGACATGTATTTTTATCTGCTATGATATAACCATTCATCTGTTATTTTATGCATTTAACATCTCTCATTCACATGCATACAGCATATTATATTCATGTACTACTTGCTAGCTATGCTCTTAGATATTTTCTATCAGTTGTATATAAAGATACTGGAACTTTTCTGCATTTAATCCACCTTTTTGAGTAAGTGTCAGTTTTGCCCTTCTCTTGGTTCACAAAAATCAAAGGCATCACATACACAAAATCATGATTGCTATGTTCTAGCATGTCTTCTCAGTTAAATTAAGTTAGTTACAACATGTGTAGTATATAGTTTTAGCAGCTACTACATGTGTGTACACACTCCACATGTACAATCAACAACTGCAGGTCTTCTTTAATGAAATCACTGTATACTAACAAGAGTTGATAATGTATATCATGACCTCTTGCTAAACATTATGACGCTCCATTTGGTGTGAACTGAGAGCTCTAGTGTAATACGTATATGCTACAATATACACTTAAGGTAGCATACAATACTACAGTAAAAGATCTAGTGTGGTAGCTGCCATTTCACTTCATTCAGGATCAACTTGTGTCCACATTCTTATTATTCTTCTAGACAACTTCCTGGTTACCATAGTAATCTTGTCTAGCTTAATTATCATCACCATCACAACAATGAACACAATCTTTACCAACATGAGAAAGTTGTCAGCTTTGTTCAGTTTCATGTTTCAGCAAAAGGTGAAACACCTCTATTGTCATTGATACACAAAGTCTATACCAGCATACACAGTCATAAAAGTCCAGGATTAAAGTTTTATGACTAAAATAAAAGATTTTGTACTAAAACACGAAATGTATTATTTGTACAACATTACCTTTTGGCTTAGGGAGGATACTATGTACGAATCATCCATTGAGATGTACTCAAGAGTATGCCCTGGCTAATATAGATTAATGGACAATATAAGTAAAAGTGAAGAAACTACCACCACTATTGTATACCATTGTTATTGCAACTTTCTATAATATAACAATTATTAATAAATCAGCTATAATACTGTCAGTTACTGCTAGTTGTAGCTATGCATGTTGTTGAATAAATTTAGACCAACAGCTGCTTCTCAACTATATGTTATAACTTGTTAGATTAATGACTTAATATTATAAACTTCAAAGCTGGTACTACTCCAGTAGGTTGGTGGGTGTAATGTTTGTTTGTTGAAATGTGTGAATAAACAGCAATACATCTAATTAGACAATTCTAGTTTTTTAAGTAGTTAGTGGTTCAATTCACGTAACATAATATTATCTGATATTAAACCAATTTCATGCTTAATACTTCAACACCTCTGCTGTGTTTGGGTGTAGAATTTATCTTAACATTGCACTTCTGCATAAGGAAGATCTCATGTTTGCTTGTTATCTACGTATATTTCATTTGTTCAAGTTGTGTCCTTTATTCTATAAAACTACAGCTCTGTATATAAGACACCCTTCCTTTCCAATTTATGAATCCTTGCAATCTTCATATACCTGTATGTTAGTTGTCTGTGAATGAAAATAGAAAGGATATGAACTCCAGTACTGCTAACTACTAAGGATGTATTCTTACAACAAAAGCGACTAATCGGGTTGTGTTGCAGCTGTGTGCAATAAGTGATAATTATTAAAAGGCAGGCAGGAGGACTACCATTAAGTAATCTTGTTTAATCCCAGACAACTTAACTCCTTGATTGGAAGCAGATAAAAGTGTATATGAGTCTGTCTCAAGCCATGTATAGTACAATATGTGTATATATACGTACATGTATATACATATGTGCTAGCTATCAAGAACAGAATTCCATAATTGATAAGTAGCCAAATTTGTAAAAGGGGTCTTCCACGCACATCCAATTCTATGATTTGGAAGACCATAACTTATGGTAAAGAAACATAATTATGAAATTTTCTCCATCTGCTAAGCCATGTTGGTGCTCGCTGCTGACCAAAGTTCAAATCTGAAGTTATGAGTCATCAAAGTTGGTGAATTGGATGTGTGTGTGTGGAAGACCCCTTTTCGCAAAACTGGTCACATATGTAAAAATTATATATAGGTTTGAGGTGAACATTCATGTTTGACAAATCAACTATTTTGAGAAGTGTAATTATTGTGTACAGCTACAGACATATAATATAAGACAGGGTATCATGTTGTGATATAATGTTTTATGTATATATATATATATTGTAGTAAACATTTGGAGAAATGTAGTTATACATAAATATGTGTATTTCTTTTAGCTTGTAAAATACTGACACACTGATTAAATTGTCAATGGTAAAGATAATATATAGCTAATAAACAATGGCACCTTTTTATAATACTTTGAACTATGCAGGTGTTTTCTTTACTTGTGAAACACCAAGCTGCAAACTTCAACAATGAATTGCATATAGTTTAGACTTGATAATGTGCAACATTACTGACAATTGGCTATTAGCTACACCAATAAATCTAGTAATGTATGTTCCTAGCTACAATTCTTTATTAGGATCAACTTCCCATACATATTTCTATCATGAGGCACGACTGGCACGTAATATAGTTAATGATTTAATTATTCTAAACAACTTCATGGTTTTTATTGTGTAAACTTGTCTAACTTAATCATCTTCACCACCACAACAATGAACAGGATCTTCCTCATTATAGCTAGTTCTTCAGTTTTGCTTGTGCTTCAGTTGTCTGTTTTGACAGATAGATGAAATACCTTCATTCAGTAGTGCACACTAAGTGTGATATGGTATACTACACTATATGCTCAGCATTATGATAGTGTCTTGATATACTACATTTACTTCTTCAAAAATGACAGAATGAAGATCTAGGTGCATTGAATCATCTTTATGTTTGTGTAGCTATAGGTATAATACATTCCAGTCTAGTTGAGCCACTTATATGAGTCATAAACTCTGCAAGTATATTTGTTCATAATGAAGCACATCTAGTAACACATAATAATTATACGTTTTTAAAATGTGTAGAGTACTGACGTGTTTGTTCTCATTTACTCTACACCATAGTACATAGACCACTACACAACTATCTATGTATATTCCAGCAAGGTAGCTGGTGAAATGAACAAGGGTATTCACCATGTGTAATGTATCTGATATTTTGGTGTGTGTATTTATAAATATTGTGTATGTTGTGTGTATACCAGAAAATCAGTGTCTCACTGTGTGGATTCCCTGCTAAAATATTACAATATGACACCAGTTTTGTACTAATTACTGGTCATACCACCAGTATAGGACACCATGGACAGCTCATCTGGAACATGAATACATAGCTACATACATACATACTAGAACTATTCTATAAATTTTTAGTTAATGAGGAAAGTTACTATATTGTTTCACTATTTAATGTATGGTTTCACATATTTTATATACATATGTAAGGCTGCAAGAGAATACTTCAAGCATCCTCCTCACCACCATATTGTATACAGGACTTGGTGGTTAAAATGCGTGTTGATATGCACTGTATCAGAACAACTGCTAATGTGTCATAGGTGGGTGAGAGGAGGTAATTATCAAATAATTCACTAAATGAAACTTCTTTTCATTGCCACAAAAATTTGATGCATCATAGATAGGGGGTAGAGAATATCAACACAAGTCCATGTGTTTCATAGGGATAGAAGTCATCAGTTATTCCACAGCAGGTGTAGATTATTGCAGCTTTTGACACTCATGTTTGGCTTTGCCTTGCACTTGTAGGCGCTTTAAATATGGCTTTAGCCATGTATATACGGCTTTAATAACAAGCTTAAACTGCTGTTGTCGTGTTACCTATGCTACATTTGCTGTAATTTGTGCACAGAAACGTGATGATTACACACCTTACCAGACTGTATAGCAGTTACTGCCAGGGCAATAACTATCATACAATTGGGTTTCTAATAAACACTTGAAGTTTGACTTCACTGGGACATAAAAGTAATGTAGATATATATATATATATATATACATGTGGCTTAAAAAGATGTTTCCAAGTGCTCAAATATTTATTGCAAGTTCAATTCCCACAATTTGATCAGAAAGAAATAATGTTATGTCTCCATAATATCAATGTACATATATGCAACCTACTGCTGTTCAAACTATCACCACCATTGTATACCATTGTTATTGCAACTTTCTATAATACAACTATTGATAAAACTGTTAGTTACTGCTACATAGTTGTATGTATGTTTGTAGCTATACATGTTGTTGAATAAATTTAGATCAACAACTGCTTCTCAACTTTATGTTATAACTTCTTAGATCAACAACTTAATGTCCATAACTTCAAAGTTGGTTCTATTCTGGCAGGTTGGTGGGTGCATCGTTTGTTTGTTGCAATGTGCTAATAAACAACAACATACCTAACTAGACAATTCTACACAGTATTGGTTCACTTCATGTAAACATATCTGCTCCAATCTCATACTTGGCTAACACTTTAACACCTCTGCTGTGTTTGGGTGTAGAATTTGTCTTAACATTGCACTTCTGCATAAGGAAAGTCTCATGTTTGCTTGTTATCTATATTTCATTTGTCCAAGTTGTGTCCTTTATTCTATAATACTATAACTCTGTATATAAGACATCCTTCCTTTCCAATTTGTGCATGAACCCCTGCAATCTTCATATACCTGTATGTAAGTGGTCTGTGAATGAAAAATAGAAAGGACAAGAACTCCAGTACTGCCAACTACTAAGGATGTGTAAAAGCCACCAAATGGATTGTGTTGCAGCTGTGTCCAATAAGTGATAATTATTAATATACGTATAAAGGCAGGCAGTGGTACTACCATTAGTAATCTTGTTTATCACAGACAACTTTTATATCTATTTAATTGACAGGAATCAGATAAAAGTGCATATGAGTCTGTCTCAAACCATGTACAGTACACATGTGTACTAGCTATCAAGGACAGAATTCCATATTATGTAACCAGATTTGCAAAAAGGGACCAATTCCATAATTTGGAAAACCATAATTTATGGTAAAGAAACATAATCATGAAATTTTCTCCATCCACTAAGCCATGTTGATACTCACTACTGACCAAAGTACTAGTCAATAAATCCATTTCCAATCAGTTATGAGTTATCAAAGTTGGTAAATTGGATGTGTGTGTGAAAGACCCCCTTTCACAAAAGGTAAAAAAACAAAAGTCAAACAAGCCAGTATGTTAAACAGACAGAGATCTCTATTTGGACTCAAAGAATATGGCATAGAATAGAAACTAAGGAAAATAGTAGTTTCCATAAATAAGGGGCAGGTAAGTACTGAAAATGCTTCTGTATCAATGTTTGCTTGGATCCAAATAGAGATCTCTACATGCTGGCTTTTTTTACTCTTGCTTCTTTACTTTTTCAGTAATCTCCATTCCTACGTTTTAATTTTTTTTAAATTAGTTTTACACAAGTCAGCTATATCAACTCATGCACATTATTATGAGCAATACATTTCATACTTGTCAATGAGCTACATAATGTGCAAAACTATATTAAATGATTTGGCTATATAAGTTGCAATTCAATCACCATTACACCAATAGATAATAAGTATTGCTTGTAGGATAAACCACACTCATCACTTTAGCTTAATCACATGACCATCATGAGGATAATTAGTGCATGACCTCACAATTTTTCTAAATAACTTCTCGGTTACCATTTTGTTACATAAACTAATTGTCTAACTTAATCATCATTGCCACTACAACAATGAACATACATTCTTCCTTATTATAGGTCCTGAGGATGTTGTCGGCTCTGCTTGTGCTTCATATTTCTGTTTTAACAGAAAGAAGAAATACCACAATTATGTGTTGTATACTAAGCCATCATATGGCAGAGCTGATACACAGCTTGACATTATATATACATAAATAGCTATACACGTACTCAATACATCTTCATTGCTATAGCAATAGAATTAAGAGGTACTTTGAATCACTTGTATAGTTTTGATTTGTGTAATAATATTCCTCACTAATATAAAAGACTGTGCTAATATATACTATCTACATAATATCAATTTGTGATTATTACTGATAGCCAATTACCTGTATATAAATATGTAAAATACAGCCTATACATCCAGTATACTATTTTAAATAATTATGTTGATAACTGCTTGTTTCCTTTCAAGCAGTGGTTTGTAGTTCAGCAAGACAGCAGCTCCAATAAATGATTTTATCACCAATATGGAGGACCCTACTAAGAGGTCAACTGGTACATAGGTACTGGAAACTATTTAATAAAACTTTAATGAGAATGTATGTAAACTCAATGAAATATTTCATCATATAACATATACATGGTTTCACTGAAACCTTACACATTTTCACTTCCTGTATAGGATTGCAAGAGGACCTTGTGTGTGCAGTATATTAATCACGTACTAATAGTGATTCTATTAATTTAGCATTTTTATACTATTTGGTCATGGGACATATTACATCACAACTGCTCTCATACTTTGTCCACCTGTGAACTAACTAGTTGTAGGAGACTTCACTGTTGCTGGTGTAAATGTTGTCATGTCATAATACATACACATTATTATTATTATTAGCACTTTACAGTGACCAGCACTGAAGGTCTGACAGCAACATGTGCTGCAGCCTTAGGATTACCTAACCTAATTTCAGGGACTTAGACCTAATGACTTGACTTACTGACTAACTGAAAAGGTGTAACAGAAAAGGGGCCAAAGTAAGGAAAAAATCCCATGTGAGTACATGCTTAAAAAGTTAAACTTCCTAAATGAAATGTTCACAGTACCACAGGTACTACAAAGAGTTGGCCTATATGGAAATCCTATATTGTTAGTGTTCTTGTTATTTTAGCTGGTTTTAGTGTACACTTATATAATCTATAAAATCATTTACATTAACTAATCATTTTGAAATACATTAAGATATGAAATATCAAAACATGTTCATTACTTTATACAGGATGTTTGCATGTTTGAAATTTAATGCATTGGTGTAAAAAAATACAAGAACTTTCTTGAATGTGGCAGAGTCTCAGTTTAAAATATTCAGTGATGTAGTGTAGTTAGTCATCTATTCTGTATTGAACTTTCATTTGGTCATTTGGTTCAAGTAATTAAGTCATTTCAGAACAACTTTCTATTGTAAATTAGCTACAGTAATGTGGCTGTATTCAGCCACTGCTGGCACTAACATTATTGATTTGGTAAAGAAAATGACAATGTGAGTAGGAGTGAGAAGTAGTCAAGTGTGTATGTGATTGATTTAAAGCCAATAGTGTATTCTAAAACACTCGCTGTATTATTAATTAAAGCCCTTAGGGGCCTGGAAAGCTTTCAGTAGTTAATGAAGCTACAATTGTAACCAACAGTAACATATATTTAGATAAATGTTCATTGTTAAAAGAACATGCTGTATGTAAAAATATAACATCTATATACAAAGACATAAATAAATATGCATACGTAGTTAGTTCAGTAATCATGTCTTAGTGGGTAGGATTGTAGCAGCAACTTCTTGTGGCAACAATACTTGCAAGTTGGTCTAGTCGTAACTTGTACTCATCCAATTGTTCTTGAGTGATGTCGTTATCACCTGGTTCTCCTCTTTCTCCTTGTGGTCCAGGTGCTCCTCTCATTCCCTTCTCTCCATTCACTCCAGGATAACCGGGTATACCTGGTGCTCCATCGGGACCAACAGAAGGTGGACAAGCTTCTCCTTTAGCACCAGGATAACCAACATCACCACGAGGACCTTTGTCTCCCTTTTCACCAGGAACTCCCTTCTGTCCTTTAGGTCCTTCTGTAGGACATGTTCGATAAGTGTCATCTCCAGGAGGTCCTTGTGGTCCGGGTGGTCCCCTCTTACCCTGCTGACCTTTAGGACCAGGTAGTCCATCTTGTCCATCATGTCCATCTAGTCCGGGGTAACCTTGGTTACCAGGGTATCCTCTGGGTCCTGGTGGACCAGCATATCCCATTGGTCCTTTCGTGAATGGGCAATATGTGAAGAAATGATTACAAGGACTGCCACCTTCATAATCCACATAGTATTTACATGTAGTGTTGTCATCATTGGTAGCTCCAACATCACGTCGTTCTCTCACTTCAAAGTTTATAGCATCAATTGCTCTTTTAAGATTTGAGTCATAGTCTTGTCCAAAACAACATTGGTAGAAAGAAGAGCGGAACGTGGCAATGTATTCAAGTAGTTCTTCTACACGTGTGGCATTGTCAAGGTTACCCTGAACTCCTGGAAGGCCAGGATATCCAACAGGACCAATATCTCCCTTTAATCCATCTTTTCCAGCTGGACCACGTACTCCCTTGGTTCCTGGTCTACCAATGAGGCATTGCGCATCATCTCCAAGAGGTCCCTGAGGTCCCCTGTAACCTGGATGTCCCTGGTCTCCAGGTTCACCTTGGTCTCCTTTCTCTCCTTTAATTGCGAGAATTTCTGTACATTTTTGACATTGTTGAAGCTCTCCAGGATATCCCTTAGGTCCATAAGGTCCAGGTGGTCCCTGATCTCCGGGTTTACCAGCAAATCCATGTGTTCCAGGTAATCCATTGTATCCTTTAGGTCCCTTACTACCATCATCACCCATCTCTCCCTATTGTATTAATAGTATGATTTCAACTATTGGAATATTAGTGTAGTAATAAGAGGCCTAGGTCTTATAGTTTGATATATAGTCACTGCTTATTAATTATTTATCGACCTAGTTGTCAACATACCTTTGGTCCTTGTGGTCCTTCAGACCCATGTTCTCCTTGTACAAACTAAATATATTGAAAGTATGTGATGAACAATTGTTTGGTTGTTGTAGTAGTGAAGAACTCACTGTGCCTTGTTTAGGACAACTGTATTGTGATGATGTACCAGTGTTTACATCACGTGTTGCTCTCTTTGTTGATGTGACATGATGGCCAGCTATTATATAGGATAGAGGTAGTCAAAACTGATTCTCTGTCAACCATTTTGTATCATCCATACCTGCCTTACAACATGACTGTAGCTGAAGTCCAAGATAGTTGACCATATTATCAAATTGTTTTATGACCTGTAAATTAATACCAAACATCATCACAATTGACACAGTCATTTGACTATTATCTATACACTGCATACAGCTAAGTGTTGTACATTACATGTAAACAAGAAAAAAATACTGTGATGAAAACTTATAGTGACGTTTGCTAACAAACTATCATACCTTCCAAAGTCCTTTGGTACTTCCTTTCTGTCCCTTGGTACCACGTGGGCCCTATAATCACCATATAGTAATATAAATCTGTATTATGTTTAAATTTACTCACTGGATCTCCTGTCATTCCAGGTTCACCACAAAGACCCTCATCACCAGGGATACCCTGTATAAAACAAATTAAATTGTATAAGCAAAAGCTAATAGCAGACCATGTAATGTCACTTGCAGCTATAGTTAATGATTGTTATGCAATTGGTACTACTCACAGGATATCCAGGTGGTGCATGAAGGCAACATTTTCCCTACAAGAGATCAACTAATTCATTAAATAGCTCTAAAAATATTGGGATGGTAGTTACCTTTTCTCCTTGGTAACCTTTAGGGCCACGAACTCCTTTGTATCCAGTAACACCCTAAGATGACAATGATAAGATGTTAACTAAACTTTGCTAAAGTGATGTTTGCAGTACAACACCTTATGTCCTGGTTCTCCCATTTCTCCTCTAGGGCCGGGCTGTCCATCAGTGAGATTACATTCTCCTTTAGGACCACGGGGTCCAGGATAACCTTGGGGACCTTCATCTCCCTTTGGTCCATAAGCTCCATTAGTACCTGGTTGACCTGACCTACCACGAGGTCCATCATCACCTGGATAACCTTTGGGACCCTACAGACAGAGGAGACACATGACTACACATAACATGTAATAGCTAGTGTAGTATGTACCTGTGGTCCTGGTAGTCCAGGGTTTCCTCTGAATGTACTGTATGTACAATTACCACATGACGGATGAGTAGAATTATCCTATAGAGAATAACATAACAATGTGGTCATTATGGTGACTAGTGTAAGAACAATTGACTTACTATTGCTGTAGCTAGCAGTAGAGCAGTAGCCAAACTTGTCAGTAGAAGAAGCAGTTTCATTGTTGAGTAGCTTATTCCCTCATTAATGATGAACTGTGTGTATAACACTGTTCCTTATATACACATTTAGTATGTTCCATATAAGGTAACATCCCACACTATTTTAGTTACACCAGACAA
This sequence comes from Dysidea avara, assembly GCF_963678975.1. NCBI lineage: Eukaryota > Metazoa > Porifera > Demospongiae > Dictyoceratida > Dysideidae > Dysidea > Dysidea avara. The sequence continues at coordinate 10,604,755 of NC_089279.1, read as the reverse complement.
CATTGTTGACCAATGAAAGCTCTACTAGTGTGTTACTATTTCCTATCTTCTTCTTATTGGCTGCCACCGTACTTTCAATAAGATAATTGTTTGGTCTGGAGTTGCCGTTTGTGGCTAACATAAATGGAGTATCTGAAGTTCATGTTTGCATGTTCTGATGTCACATCATTTCACATTCTGTGCTACAATGTAAGTTTCTAGCTGTATACTCATGACTAAGATCTATATCCTATAATAGCTTACAAGGGAAAGAAAATGATTCTATACTGTATACCATTTAGGGTTACTCCCATCCATCCATAACAGCTTCTGTTAAGTAATCTATTAATGTGTGACAATAACAACATTATTATGTACCATATTCACTTATTTGCTATGTAGTGACATGATATTGTAAAGATTGCATAAACTTCATTATCAAACCTGAAAATTATACCTTTATTTGTGTAAAATTACATTTATTAGTAGGTCATCAATTATATAATATCCTGCATTGAGCTAGTCTGGTAGGTTCGATCCTTCACATCGGCACACAAAAGGTCAAACAGACTACAATTGTAAGCTAAGCTTTTATCCTAGATCACGGATTATGACTGAGTTTGCAGTACAAAATGTTCACTGATTTGTTAGTCAAAGTGTGTCCTATTTACTGTAGCTAATATTGCAGCTGTGTAGTGATACCATAAATCTTTTCTTTCAGTTTAAGAATCCTTTAAATATATATGTACTTGTATAATACATAAAATGTTCTCAACTGTCATAGTAATCATAGAACTGTAAATGGACACTGAACCTGCAGTTTTATGGGAATCCTAACATTACAAGGATGTGTTTTAATAACAAAAGCCACCAACTGGTGTGTGTTGTAGTGGTATCCAATAATTAGATTATGTATAAAATAGCTGTAGTGTGTAATGAAGGTACAGCCAACATACACCTATTGGCTAGGTGTAGGTAGATAAGGGATACTGCCAAAAAGTGTTGTGCATAATTTACATGACAATGTAAACCTGGTAGTGTAGGCCTGGTAATTGTATATACTATGCCAGGATGAGATAGAGCAGAAATATGTTTTGATCAATTTTGGAATGTTGTTAAGAGACAAAATCTCATAGCATGACATACAGGTATATTCATGTACTACTTGTTAACTTTTCTCTTAGATATTTTCTATCAGTTGTGTATAAAGATGCTAGAGCTTTTCTACACCTTTTTGTCAGTTATGTCCTTCTCTTGGTCAGAAGAATCATAACTATAGGGACCATACACAAAATCATCATTTTTAGGTTCTAGCATGTCTTCTCAGTAAGTTATGTAGTTACAACGTGTGTAGTAGCAACTACGTAGTGCATGTGTACACACTCCACATTTACAATCAACAACTGCATATCTTATTAAATGAAACCACTGGATGTAACAAAAGTTAATAATGTATATCATGACCTCTTGCTAAGCAATATGAAACTCCATTTGATGTGTGAATTGAGAACTCTAGTGTATTATATACTACAATACAAACTTTAGGGTACAATACTACAGTAAAAAAGGTCTATTGTGGTAGCTGCCATAGTATTCATTCAGGATCAACTCCTGCCCATATTCTTAGATGATCTCATTATTCTTCTAAACAACTTCCTGACTATCATGCATTCTTGTCTAACTTAATCATCATCATCACCACCACAACAATGAACGCAATTTTTCCCAACATGGAAAGTTGTCAACTTAGCTTGTGCTTCAGTTTCATATTTCTGAATCAGCAAAAGGTGAACTACCTCTATTGTCATTGATACACAAAGTCTGCATACCAGCATACACAGTCATAAAAGTCTGGAATTAAAGTGTCATGACTATAAAAGAATTTGTACTAAAACATGAAATGCATTATTCGTACAACATTACATTATCTTTTGGTTTAAGGAGGGATAATGTACATAATGTGTGCAGCCCATTGCTAATATTGCAAATAGATTTATTGACAATATAAGTAAAAATGAAGAAACTATCACCACCATCGTATGCCATTGTTATTGCAACTCTCTATTAAACAGTAATTAATAAATCAGCTATAATACTGTCAGTTACTGCTACGTAGTTATATCAGCAGATTGATGGGTACAACATTTGTCTGTGGAAATGTGTGAATAAACAGCAACACATCTAACTAGACAATTCTAGTATTTAGCTACATATAGTGGTTCACTTCATGTAAACACATCTGGTATTAAACCATACTTAGCTCTTCAACACCTCTGCTGTGTTTGGGTATAGAATTTATCTTAACATCGTGTTTCTGCATAAGGAAAATCTATAATTGAAATGACATTTGCTTGCTATCTATATTTAATTTGTCCAAGTTGTGTCCTTTATTCTATAATACTGTAGCTCTATATACAGAAACTATGAAATATCCTTCCTTTCCAATTTGTGAATCCCTGCAATCTTAATACACCTGTATATCAGTGGTCTGTGAATGAAAGTAGAAAGGACATGAACTCCAGTACTGCCAACTACTAAGGATGTGTAAAAGCCATCAATTGGATTGTGTTGTAGCTGTGCCCAATTATTAATATACATATAAAGGCAGGCAGGGGTACTACCATTAAGTAATCCCAGACAACTTTTATATCTACTTGACAGGAAGCAGATAAAAGTGCATAACTATGAGTTTGTCTCAGTACTAGCTATCAAGAACAGAATTCCCTACGTATCAGTACTTTACAAGCTGACTGCAGAAAAGAAATGCACATATGTATGTATAACTATATTTCTCCAAATGCTTACAACATATACATAAAACATTATATCACGACATTACACTATGTCAGCAGTTGCACAAAATAATTACACTTCTCAAAATAGTTGATTGTCAAACATGAATATTCACCTCAAGCCTATATATATATATATATATATAACAATAATAAATTATATATATATATTATATACATATGGCTCAAAATTTCAACAGTAAAGATAATAAGTATACATAATGAACAATGGCGCACTTTTAAAATCCTTTGAATTATGCAGTTTTTTTCTTTACCGTGAAACACCTATATAGCTGCAAACTTCAACAAATAAATTGTTCCTCTCACCCACCTATGGCACATCAGCAGTTGTACTGGTGCAGTTCATATCAACATGCAGTTTGACCACTAATATAAGTCCTGTATGTTGAGGAGGATGTTTGAAGTATCCTACATGGGAAGTATATAAAATATGTGAAACCATACATTAAATGGTGAAATGATATGATAACTTTCCAAACATCCTCACTAACTAAGCATATATAGAATAGTTCTAGTATGTATGTAGTTTTGCATGTACCAAAAGACCTGTCCATGGTGGTGATGTGACCAGCAATTAGTACAAAACTGGTCTCACATTGTAGTATTTTAGCAGGGGATCCACACAGTGAGACACTGATTTTCTGGTATGCACACAACATACACAATATTTATAAATACACACACAAATTAACAGATACATTACATACTTATACATGGTAAATACCCTTGTTCACTGAAGCAGCTGCCTTGCTGAAATGTACATAGCTAGTTGTGTAGTGGATTATGCACTGTGGCAGTAAACAAGAGCAAGCACATCACTAATCTACACATTTATTTAATAAAATCCTGTCGTGAATGAAAGAATAATTGTTATGTTACATAGATGTGCTTTATTATCTACAAATATTTGCAGAATTTATGACCCATATAACTAGACTGGGAATGTATGAGCTACCTACGTAGCTATACACATATATATAGATGATTCAATGTACCTCGATCTTCATTGTCATTTTTGAAGATGCAGCTATATGGAGTATATCAAAACACTACCATAATGCCAAGCATATAGTGTAGTATATTAGCTCTACTACATCATACTTAGTGTGCAGTACTGCATGAAGATATTTCATTTATCTGTAAGCACAAGCAGAGCTGAAGAACTAGCTATAATGTGGAAAATCCTGTTATTGTAACAGTTGTCGTGGTGATGATGATTAAGCTAGACAAGTTTACACACAACAAAAACCATACATGAGGTTGATATAAGATCATCTGCTAATTACATGTGAGTCATGCTTCATGTGATAGAAATATGTATGGGAGGTTGATCCTAATAAAGAATTATAAGTAATATACGTACATCAATTTATTGGTGTAGCTAATAGTGATCATACTGCAGCTTAGGCCAATTGTCAGTAATGTTACACATTACCAAGTTATATTATGTATATTTACGATAATGTTTATGGATTTATATGGATGTTTTTAGAATGCTATTAACCATTGGTCCCACCCAGTAATAGCTTCACAAGTGATTGTACAATTATGACACATTGAATCTGAGTAACATGAGATTTGATTAGTTGTCATTAGGCACAACAAACATGACTATACACATCTTGGTGCTGTATTGAGGATAAAAGGATTTTTTTTCTTTAGTTGTGAACAATCCCAAAGGTACAATGTATGTATAGAGGTGGAGACAAGGTGATTGTTACATTATTTCTATGCACTGAAGAATTTAGCACAATGTCTCATGTCACTGGAATTTTCCAAATTGCTTAGAATCCACAAGTTAGCTAAGATAATTAACGAATAATATCTAAATGAAACATGTTTTCATTGCCACAAAAATAAGATGTACATATCACAGTAGGGTAGAATATCAACATGAGTCCAAGAAAAAGCCAAGGATGAGTGTCAATATAGCTGCAATAATCTACAACTGCTGTGGAATAACTGGCTTCTATCCTTGTGAAAGACTTATAGGAACTTTAAATATGGCTTTAGCTAGTATAGGGTTTTAATAACAAGCTTAAATTGCTGATGCTGCAGTACCTATGCAATTCTTTGCTACATTTGCACACACAAAAGTGATAATTACACACCTTACCAGACTGTATAGCAGTTACTGCCAGGGAAATAACAATCATACATTCAAGTTCTAATAAACACTTATGATTTCACTGGATATAATATTAATGTGTTAATAATACGCATGGCCTAAAAAGATGTTTCTAAGTGTTCAAATATTTATTGCATAATAAAACAACTTCAATTTCCACAATTTGATCAGAAAGAAATAATGTTATGTCACCATAATAGCAATGTATATGCTATTATAGTGTAACCTACAACTGATAAAACTATCACCACCATTGTATATACCATTGTTATTGCAACTTTCTATAATACAGCAATTAATAAATCAGCTATAATACTGTCAATATGTTTGTAGCTATATATGCATGCTGTTGAATTAAATTTAGATCAACAACTACTTCTCAATATTATGTTATAACTTCTTTGATGTTATATCTTCAAAGCTGGTACTATTCCAGCAGGTTGGTGTGTGTAACGTTTGTTGAAATCTGTGAATAAACAGCAGCACATCTAACTAGACAATTCTAGTATTTACGTAGTCAGTGGTTCACTTCATGTAACATATAATCTAGCATTAAACCAATTTCATACTTAACACGTCAACACCTCTGCTGTGTTTGGGTGTAGAATTTATCTTAATGTTGCACTTCTGCATAAGGAAAGTCTAGTCAAAATCATGTTTTCCTGTTATCTATTTTCATTTGTCCAAAGTTGTGTACTTTATTCTATAATACTACAGCTCTGTATATAAGACATCCTTCCTTTCCAATTTCTGAATCCTGCAATCTTCATATACATGCCTGCATATCAGTGGTCTGTGAATTAAAATAGAAAAGACATGAACTCCAGTACTGCCAGCTACTCCTATTATGTGTAAAAGCCACCAGTTGGATTGTGTGTAGCTGTTCCCAATAAGTGATAATTATTAATATACGAGTATAAATGCAGACAGTGGTACTACAATTAAGTCATCATGTTTATCCCAGACAACTTTTACATCTACTTGACAGGAAGCAGATAAAAGTTCATGAGTCTTTCACAAACCACGTACAGTACGTACATATGTATACTGTATTAGGATTCCCATAAAAGTGCAGGTTCAATGTTCATAATTATACAGTTCTATGATTAGTGCACATTATACATATCATACAAGTACATATACATTTAAAGGATTCTTAAACTGAAAGGAAATCTTTATGATATCTCTACACAGCTGCAATATTATACAGTAAATGGGACACAATTTGACTAACAAGTACACACAAAATCATGTCTTCTCTTAGTTACAACATGTGTAGCATATATAGTTTTAGCAGCCACTACATGCATGTACAATATGTATACATGCCACATGTACAGTCAACAACTGCAGATCTTCTTTAATGAAATCACTGTATACTAACAAGAGTTGATAATGTATATCATGACCTCTTTCCCTCCATTTGATGTAAACTGAGAGCTCTAGCATAAAATATGCTACAATAAATTATACACTTAAGGTAGTATGCAATACTACAGTAAAAGATCTAGTGTGGTGGCTGGCATTATACCAATAGTGTTCATTCAGGATCAGTTCCTATCCATAATAGACAATCTCATTATTCTTCTAAACAACTTCTTGGTTACCATAGTAATCTTGTCTAGCTTAACCATCATCACCACCACAATGATGATCACAATCTTTCTTTTCCAACATGAGAAAGTTGTCAATGTTTAGTTTCATGTTTCAGTAAAAGGTGAAATACTTCTATTGTCATTGATACACAAAGTCTGCATACCAGCATACCCACAGTCTGGGATTAAAGTCTTATTACTAAAATAAAAGATTTTGTACTAAAACATGAAGTGCATTATTTGTGCAACATTGCCTTTTGGCTTAGGAGGATATTATGTACGTAATGTGTGTAGCCCATTGAGATGCACTCAAGAGTATGCCTTAGCTGATATTGCAAATAAATTTATGGAGAAGTGAAGAACTATCACCACCATTGTATACCATTGTTATTGCAACTTTCTATAAGACAACATTTAACAATAAAATACTGTCAGTTACTGCTAGTTGTATGTATGTTTGTAGCTACATATACATGTTGTTGAATTAAATTTAGATCAACAGCTGTTTCTCAACTTTATGTTATAATCTCTTTGATCGACATCTTGATGTTATAACTTCAAAGCTCAGTAGCGCTATTCCAGCAGGTTGGTGGGTGCAATGTTTGTTCATTGAAATGTGTTAATAAACAACAGCACATCTAACTAGACAATTCTAGTATTTACGTAGTCAGAGGTTTACTTCATGTAACACATATCTGGTATTAAACCAATTTCATACTTAACACTTTAACACCTCTGCTGTGTTTGGGTGTAGAATTTATCTTAATGTTGTACTTCTGTATAAGGAAAGTCTAGTTGAAATCATGTTTGCTTGTTATCTATATTTCATTTGTCCAAGTTGTGTCCTATATATTCTATATTACTGCAGTTCTGTATATGCGTAAGACATCCTTCCTTTCCAATATATGAATCCCTGCAACCTATATATATACCTGTATATCAATGGTCTGTGAATGAACATAAAAAGGATATGAACTCCAGTACTGCTAACTACTAAGGATATGTTCGTCTAACAAAAGCCACCAATTGGAGTGTGTTGTAGCTGCGTGCAAAAAAAGTGATGATTATCAATATACATATAAAGGCAGGCAGGGGTACTACCATTAAGTAATCTTGTTTAATCCCAGACAACTTTTATATCTACTTGACAGGAAGCATATAAAAGTGCATCATATAAAAGTGCATATGAGTCTGTCTCAAACCATGTACAGTACATATGTGTACTAGCTATCAAGGACAGAATTCCATAATTATTATATGTAGCCAAATTTGCAAAAGGGGTCTTTCACATAATCTATCTATGATTTGGAAGACCATAACTTATGGTAAAGAACATAATCCTGAAATTTTCTTCATCCCCCTAAGCCATGTTGGCACTCACTACTGACCATTCTAGCCAATATAGCTATTGAATGTTGTGGGGGATGAAGTCAACACTGGGTCTGGAATTTTTTTCAGCATTCTTCACAGTTTTAGATACATGTTTCTGACTCCCTATATTTACAGGTCTAGCCTTCTCACAGGTCCCTAGTGGGATAGCACTTAATATTTCTAATCTGAAGTTAAGTTAGTAAATTGGATGTGTGTAAAAGACCCCTTTTCACAAATCTGGTCACATATCTAAAAATACATTATGTATTGGTGTTTGACAATCAACTATTTTGAGAAGTGTTATAATTATTGTGTGTGCAGCTATAGACATAGTATTATATAAGACATGATGTAATGCTGAAACTAAAACATGTTTATAGTTTTAAGTTAGTTTCTAATGACAACTATTTGTAGCCAATCAAGTCCCACTTTGCTCAGATTGAATGTATCATGCAGACTTAAAATTGTACAATCACTTTTGTGATATCATAAAGCTATTACTGGGACCAATGGTCAATAGCATTCTAAATGCATCCATATAAACCCATACATATGCATTATTGTAAAAATACGTACATAGTATAAACTAGCAACATTACTGACAATTGGCTATGATCACTATTAGCTACACCAATAAGTATTGTAATGTATGTTGCTTAGCTATAATTTTTTATTAGGATCAACTTCCCACACATATTTCTATCACATGTTAATCATGAGGCACAACTGGCACATAATCAGTTAATGATTTCATTACTCTAAGCAACTTCATGGTTTTTATTGTGTAAACTTTTCTAACTAATCATCCACAACAATAAACAGGATCTTCCACGTTATAGCTTGTCCTTTAGTTTTGCTTGTGCTTCAGTTGTCTGTTTTGACGGATAGATGAAATACCTTCATTCAGTACTGCACACTAAGTGTGATATGGTAGTGCTAATTATACTACACTATATGCTTAGCATTATGATAGTGTCTTGATATACAGCATTTACTTCTTCAAAAATGACAGAATGAAAATCTAGGTGCATTGAATCATCTTTATATTTGTGTAGCTATAGATATAACATATGTTCCAGTCTAGTTGAGCCACTTATATGAGTCACAAATTCTGCAAGTATATTTGTACATAATGAAGCACATCTAGTAACACATAATAATTATACGTTTTTAAAATGTGTAGAGTACTGACGTGTTTGTTCTCATTTACTGTACACTACAGTACATAGACCACTACTGGCTATGTATATTCCAGCAAGGCAGCTGCTATAGTGACCAAGGGTATTCACCATGTGTAATGTATCTGTTATTCTGGTGTGTGTATTTATAAATATTGTGTATGTTGTGTGTATACCAGAAAATCAGTGTCTCACTGTGCAAATTCCCTGCTAAACTATTACAATGTGACACCAGTTTTTTACTAAGTACTGGTCATATACCACCAGTATAGGACACCATGGACAGCTCATCTAGCACATGAATACATAGCTATATACATACATACTAGAACTATTCTATAAATTTTTAGTTTGTGAGAATGTTAGGAAAGTTACTATATTGTTTCACTATTTAATGTATGGCTTCATATATTTTATGTACATATGTAAGGCTGCAAGAAGATACTTCAAGCATCCTCCTCATCACCATATTGTATACAGGACTTAGTGGTTAAAATGCGTGTTGATATGCACTGTATCAGAACAACTGCTAATGTGTTGTGGGTGGGTGAGAGGTGGTAATTATGAAATAATTCATTAAATGAAATATGTTTTCATTGCCGCAAAAACAAGATGCATCACAGGGAGGGGGTATAGAATATCAACACAAGTCCAAGGCAAAGCCAAACATGAGTGTCAAAAGCTACAATAATCTACACCTGCTGTGGAATAACTGATGACTTCTTTCCCTATGAAACACTTGCAGGCACTTTAAATATGGCTTTAATAGCAAGCTTAAACTGCTGTTGCTGTGTTACCTATGCTACATTTGCTGTACAGTAATTTATACACACAAAAGTGATAATTACACACCTTACCAGACTGTATTATAATAGCAGTTACTGCCAGGGCAATAACTATCATACAATTGGGTTTCTAATAAACACTTGAAGTTTGACTTCACTGGGATATAAAATTAATGTAAATATATATACACACATGGCCTAAAAAGATGTTTCTAAGTGCTCAATTATTTATTGCAAAATAAAACAAATTCAATTCCCACAATTTGATCAAAAAGAAATAACGTTATGTCACCATAATAGCAATGTACTTATATATAACCTACTGCTGTTCAAACTATCACCACCATTGTATACCATTGTTATTGCAGCTTTCTATAATACTACTATTGATAAAACTGTTAGTTACTGCTACGTAGTGGTATGTATCTATATATCGCTGTAAAGATTCAGAACATTACAAGTCACACTGTAGAGAGTTCAGCTACAAACAAGTCACTCTGTAGAGAATTCTTCTACAAACAAGTCACCGTGTAGAGAGTTCAGCAACCAAAAAACCACCCTGTAAAGAGTTCAGCTATACAAACAAGTTGCTCTGTAGTAGCTATACATGTTGTTGAATAAATTTAGATCAACAACTGCTTCTCAACTTTATGTTATAACTTCTTAGATCAACAACTTAATGTCCATAACTTCAAAGCTGGTGCTTTCTGGCAGGTTTGTGGGTGCATCATTTGTTTGTTGCAATGTGTTAATAAACAACAACATATCTAACTAGACAAGTTTACATAGTAGTGGTTCACTTCATGTAAGCATATCTGCTCCAATTTCATACTTGGCTAACACGTTAACACCTCTGCTGTGTTTGGGTGTAGAATTTGTCTTAACGTTGCACTTCTGCATAAGGAAAGTCTCGTGTTTGCTTGTATTCTTCTATATTTAATTTGTCCAAGTTGTGTCCTTTATTCTACAATACTATAACTCTGTATATAAGACATCCTTCCTTTCCAATTTGTGCATGAACCCCTGCAATCTTCATATACCTGTATGTAAGTGGTCTGTGAATGAAAAAATAGAAAGGACATGAACTCCACTACTGTCAACTACTAAGGATGTGTAAAAGCCACCAAATGGATTGTGTTGCAGCTGTGTCAACTATTAATATACATATAAAGGCAGGCAGTGGTACTACCATTAGTAATCTTGTTTATCACAGACAACTTTTATATCTATTTAATTGACAGGAATCAGATAAAAGTGCATATGAGTCTGTCTCAAACCATGTACAGTACGTATATGTACTAGCTATCAAGGACAGAATTCCATATTATGTAACCAGATTTGCAAAAAGGGACCAATTCCATAATTTGTAAAACCATAATTTATGGTAAAGAAACATAATCATGAAATTTTCTCCATCCACTAAGCCATGTTGATACTCACTACTGACCAAAGTGCTAGTCAATAAATCCATTTCCAATCAGTTATGAGTCATCAAAGTTGGTAAATTGGATGTGTGTGTGAAAGACTCCTTTTCACAAAAAGTAAAAAACAAAAGTCAAACAGGCCAGCATGTTAAACACAGAGAGGTCTCTATTTGGACTCAAGGAATATGGCATAGAATAGAGACTAAGGAAAAATAGTAGTTTCCATAAATAAGGGGCAGGTAAGTACTGAGAATACTTCTGTATCAATGTTTGCTTGGATCCAAATAGAGATCTCTACATGCTGGCTTGTTTGACTCTTGCTTCTTTACTTTTTCAGTAATCTCCATTCCTACGTTTTAATTTTTTAATTAGTTTTACACTAGTCAGCTATATTAACTCATGCACACTATTGTGAGCAATACATTTCATACTTGAGCTAATGTGCAAAACTATATTAAATGATTTGGCTATATAAGCTGCAATTCAATCACCATTACACCAATAGATAATAAGTATTGCTTGTAGGATAAACCAATCACTTTAGCTTAATCACATGACCATCATGAGGATAATTAGTGCATGACCTCACAATTTTTCTAAATAACTTCTCGGTTACCATTTTGTTACATAAACTAATTGTCTAACTTAATCATCATTGCCACTACAACAATGAACATACATTCTTCCTTATTATAGGTCCTGCGGATGTTGTCGGCTCTGCTTGTGCTTCATATTTCTGTTTTAACAGAAAGAAGAAATACCTCAATTATGTGTTGTATACTAAGCCATCGTATGGCAGAGCTGATACACAGCTTGACATTATATATACATAAATAGCTATACATGTACTCGATACGTCTTCATTGCTATAACAATAGAATTAAGAGGTACATTGAATCACTTGTATAGTTTTGATTTGTGTAATAATATCCCCCACTAATATAAAAGACTGTGCTAATATATACTATCTACATAATATCAATTTGTAATTATTACTGATAGCCAATTACCTGTATATAAATATGTAAAATACAGCCTATACATCCAGTATACTATTTTAAATAATTATGTTGATAACTGCTTGTTTCCTTTCAAGCAGTGGTTTGTAGTTCAGCAAGACAGCAGCTCCAATAAATCATTATATCACCAGTATAGAGGACCCTACTATGAGGTCAACTGGTACGTAGGCACTGGAAAATATTTAATAAAACTTTAATGAGAATGTATGTAAACTTTATGAAAAATTTATAACATATACATGATTTCACTGAAACCTTACACATTTTCACTTCCTGTATAGGCTTGCAAGAGGACCTTGTATGTGCAGTATATTAATCACGTACTAATAGTGATTCTATTAATTTAGCATTTTTACACTATTTGGTCATGGGACATATTACATCACAACTGCTCTCATACTTTGTCCACCTGTGAACTAACCAGTTGTAGGAGACTTCACTGTTGCTGGTGTAAATGATGTCATGTCATAATACATACAAATGTGAGTGCATGCTTAAAAGGGGAAATTTCCTAAATGAAGAGTTCACAGTACCACAGGTACTACAAAGAGTTTGGCTATATGGAAATCCTATAATGTTAGTGTTCTTGTTATTTAGCTGGTTTTAGTGTACACTTATATAATCTATAACATTATTTGCATTGGGCACTTTGAAATACATTAAAATATGAAATATCAGAAACATGTTCATTACTTTATACAGGATGTTTGCATGTTTGAAATTTAATGCATTGGTGTAAAAAAATACAAGAACTTTCTTGAATGTGGCAGAGTCTCAGTTTGGAATATTCTGTATAGTTAGTCGTCTATTCTATATTGAACTTTCATTTGGTCATTTGGTTCAAGTAAGTCATTTCAGAACAACTTTCTACAGTAACTTAGCTAGTGTGGCTGTATTCAGCCACTGCTGGAACTAACATCATTGATTTGGCAAGGAAAATGACAATGTGAGTAGGAGTGAGAAGTAGTCAAGTGTGTATGCAACTTAAAGCCAATAGTATATCCTAAAACACTTGCTGTATTATTAATTAAAGCCCTTAGGGGCATGAAAAGCTTTCAGAAGTTAATGAAGTTACAATTGTACCCAAAAGTAACATATATTTAGATAAAATGTTCATTGTTAAAAGAACATGCTGTATGTAAAAATATAACATCTATATACAAAGACATAAATAAATATGCATACGTAGTTAGTTCAGTAATCATGTCTTAGTGGGTAGGATTGTAGCAGCAACTTCTTGTGGCAACAATACTTGCCAGTTGGTCTAGTCGTAACTTGTACTCATCCAATTGTCCTTGAGTGATGTCGTTATCACCTGGTTCTCCTCTTTCTCCTTGTGGTCCATGTGCTCCTCTCATTCCCTTCTCTCCATTCACTCCAGGATAACCGGGTATACCTGGTGCTCCATCGGGACCAACAGAAGGTGGACAAGCTTCTCCTTTAGCACCAGGATAACCAACATCACCACGAGGACCTTTGTCTCCCTTTTCACCAGGAACTCCCTTCTGTCCTTTAGGTCCTTGTGTAGGACATATTCGATAAGTGTCATCTCCAGGAGGTCCTTGTGGTCCGGGTGGTCCCCTCTTACCCTGCTGACCTTTAGGACCAGGTAGTCCATCTTGTCCATCATGTCCATCTGGTCCGGGGTAACCTTGGTTACCGGGGTCTCCTCTGGGTCCTGGTGGACCAGCATATCCCATTGGTCCTTTTGTAAATGGACAATATGTGAAGAAATGGTTACAAGGACTGCCACCTTCATAATCTACATAGTATTTGCATGTTGTGTTGTCATCATTGGTAGCTCCAACATCACGTCGTTCTCTCACTTCAAAGTTTATAGCATCAATTGCTCTTTTAAGATTTGAGTCATAGTCTTGTCCAAAACAACATTGGTAGAAAGAAGAGCGGAACGTGGCAATGTATTCAAGTAGTTCTTCTACACGTGTGGCATTGTCAAGGTTACCCTGAACTCCTGGAAGGCCGGGATATCCAACAGGACCAATATCTCCCTTTAATCCATCTTTTCCAGCTGGACCACGTACTCCCTTGATACCTGGTCTACCGATGAGGCATTGCGCATCATCTCCAAGAGGTCCCTGAGGTCCCCTGTAACCTGGATGTCCCTGGTCCCCAGGTTCACCTTGTTCTCCTTTCTCTCCTTTCACTGCAGGAATTTCTGTACATTTCTGACATTGTTGGAGCTCTCCAGGATATCCCTTAGGTCCATAAGGTCCAGGTGGTCCCTGATCTCCGGGTTTACCAGCAAATCCATGTGTTCCAGGTAATCCATTGTATCCTTTAGGTCCCTTACTACCATTATCACCCATCTCTCCCTATTGTAGTAATAGTATGATTTCAACTATTAGAATATTAGTGTAGTAATAAGAGGCCTAGGTATTATAGTTGGATACATAGTCACTGCTTATTGTTTATTGACCACATACCTTTGGTCCTTGTGGTCCTTCAGACCCATGTTCTCCTTGTACAAACTAAATATGTTGAAAGTATGTGATGAACAATTGTTTGGTTGTTGTAGTAGTGGAGAACTCACTGTGCCTTGTTTAGGACAACTGTATTGTGATGTTGCACGGGTGTTTACATCACGTGTTGCTCTCTTTGTTGATGTGACTTGATGTCCAGCTATTATACAGGATAGAGGTAATCAAAACTGATTCTCTGTCAACCATTTTGTATCATCCATACCTGCCTTACAACATGACTGTAGCTGAAGTCCAAGATACTTGACCATATTATCAAATTGTTTTATGACCTGTAAATTGATACCAAACATCATCACAACTGACACAGTCATTTGGCTATTATCTATACACTGCATACAGCTAAGTATTGTACATTACATGTAAACAAGAAAAATAATATTATGGTGAAAACTGATAGTGATCATTGTTAACAAACTGTCATACCTTCCAGAGTCCCCTGGTGCTTCCTTTCTGTCCCTTGGGACCACGTGGACCCTGTAATATCATCATATAGTAATATAAATTTGTATTATATTTAAATTCACTCACCGGATCTCCTGTCATTCCAGGTTCACCGTAAAGACCTTCATCACCAGGGACGCCCTGTAGACAACAAATTAAATAGTATAACAAATAGCTAAATAATAGTAGACCATGTAATGTCACTCGTTGCTATAGCTATAATGATTGTTAAACACCACACATGTAACAGGCATTACTTACAGGATATCCAGGTGGTGCATGCAGACAACATTGTCCCTACAAGAGATCAACTCACTCATTAAATAGCTCTAACAATATTAGGGTGGTAGTTACCTTTTCTCCTTGATAACCTTTAGGACCACGAACTCCTTTGTATCCAGTAACACCCTAAGATTACAATGATAAGATGTTAATTAAACTTTGCTAAAGTGATGTTTGCAGTACAATACCTTATGTCCTGGTTCTCCCATTTTCCCTTGAGGGCCAGGTTGTCCATCAGTAAGATTACATTCTCCTTTAGGACCACGGGGTCCAGGATAACCTTGGGGACCTTCATCTCCCTTTGGTCCATAAGCTCCAGGAGTGCCTGGTTGACCTGACCTACCACGAGGTCCATCATCACCCGGATAACCTTTAGGACCCTACAGTGGTGGTGGTGACAAAGGAGACACATGACTACACATAACATGTAATAGCTAGTGTAGTGTGTACCTGTGGTCCTGGTAGTCCAGGGGTTCCTCTGAATGTACTGTATGTACAATTACCACATGATGGGTGAGTAGAATTATCCTATAGAGAATAACATAACAATGTGATCATTATGGTGACTAGTGTAAGAACAATTGACTTACTATTGCTGTAGCTAGCAGTAGAGCAGTAGCCAAACTTGTTAGTAGAAGAAGCAGTTTCATTGTTGAGTAGCTTATTCTCTGATTAATGATGAACTTTGTCCATAGCACTGCTCCTTATATACACATTTAGCATGTTCCATATAAGGTAACATCCCACACTATTTTAATTACACCAGACAACACTGTTGACCAATGAAAGCTCTACTAGTGTGTTACTATTTCCTATCTTCTTCTTATTGGCTTTCAATAATTTTATACATGTTAATTGTTTGGTCTGGAGTTGCTGTTTTGTGGCTAACATAAATCCGTATCTGAAGTTCATGTCAGCAGGTTCTAATGTCTGGTTGAATCACATCATTTCACATTCTGTGCTACAGTGTAAGTTTCTAACCGCATACTTATGACTACATGATCTATAGCCTATAAGTAACTAAGAAGGGATAGAAAAAGATTCTATAGCTACTACGTATAATACAATTTACAGGTTACTAGGGTTATTTCCATTAATCTAGAACAGATGATTATTAACAGCCTATTAATGTGTGACAATAACAACATTAGTATGTACCATATTCACTTATTTGCTATGTAGTTACATGATATTGTAAAGATCACATAAACTTCATTACCAAACCTGAAAATTATACATTTATTTACATATAATTAAACTTATTAGCAGGTCACCAATTATATAATATCCTGCATTGAGTTAGTCTGGTGGGTCCAAACCCTTCACATGAGTATACAAATGGTCAAGCAGACTACAATTACAAGCTAAGTTTTATTCTACTGTGTTTGACTGTGTTTGCTGTACAATGTTTATTAGTACATGTTAGTCAAATTGTGTCCCATTTACTTGCAGCTGTGTAGAGATATCATAAAGATTTCCTTTCAGTTTAAGAATCCTTCAAATGTATATGTACTTGTATGATATGTATAATGTGCACTAATCATAGAACTGTATATGAACATTGAACCTGTACTTTTATGGGAATCCTAATAATTATTACAAGGATGTGTTTTAATAACAAAAGCCACCAACTGGTGTGTGTTGTAGTGGTATCCAATAATTAGATTATGTATAAAATCACTGAAGTGTGTACTGAAAGTGCAGCCAGCATATACCTATTAGCTTGGTAATGGTAGATAAGGGATACTGCCAAAAAGTGTTGTACATGATTTACATGACAAGGTACTGCATAAGTCAAATGTAAACCTGGTAGTCTAGACCTGGTAAATGTATATAATAGAATAAGATAGACTGATAGAGCAGAAATATGTTTTGACCAATTTTGGAATGTTGTTAGAAGAAAAAGTCACTCCTATTCTTATAGCATGACATGTATTCTGCCTATATTTATCTGCTGTGATATAACCATTCATCTGTTATTTTATACATTTAACACCTCTCATTCACATGCATACAGCATATTATATTCATGTACTACTTTTTAACTTTGCTCTTAGATATTTTCCATCAGTTGTATATAAAGATGCTGGAACTTTTCTGTATTCTGTTAACCTTTTTGAGTCAGTGTCGGTTCACAAAAATCAAAGAGATCACATGCACAAAATCATGATTGCTATGTTCTAGCATGTCTTCTCAGTTAAATTAAGTTAGTTACAACATGTGTAGTATATAGTTTTAGCGGTTACTACATGTGTGTACACACTCCACATGTACAATCAACAACTGCAGGTCTTCTTTAATGAAATCACTGTATACTAACAAGAGTTGATAATGTATATCATGACCTCTTGCTAAGCATTATGAGGCTCCATTTGGTGTGAACTGAGAGTTCTAGTGTAATACGCTACAACATATACTTAAGGTAGCATGCAATACTCAGTAAAAGATCTAGTGTGGTAGCTGCCATTACATCAATAGTATTCATTTAGGATCAACTCCCGTCCATATTCCTATTATTCTTCTAGACAACTTCCTGGTTACCATAGTAATCTTGTCTAGTTTAATCATCATCACCACCACAACAATGAACACAATCTTTCCAAACATGAGAAAGTTGTCAATGTTTCAGTTTCATGCTTCAACAAAAGGTGAAACACCTCTATTGTCATTGATACACAAAGTCTACATACCAGCATACACAGTCATAAAAGTCTTAGATTAAAGTTTAATGACTAAAATAAAAGATTTTGTACTAAAACATGAAATGCAATATTTGTACAACATTACCTTTTGGCTTAGGGAGGATACTATGTACGAATCATCCATTGAGATGCACTCAAGAGTATGCCCTGGCTAATATTGCAAATCAGATTAATATAAGTAGAAGTGAAGAAACTATTACCACCATTGTATACCATTACCATTCCAACTTTCTATAAGACAACATTTAAGAAAATCAGCTATAATACTGTCAGCTACTACTAGTTGTATGTATAGCTATGTTTGTAGCTATGCGTGTTGTTGAATAAATTTAGATCAACCACTGCTTCTCAACACTATGGTATAACTTCTTTGATCAATGACTTAATGTTATAACTTCAAAGCTGGTACTATTCCAGCAGGTTGGTGTGTGTAACGTTTGTTGAAATCTGTGCAACACTAGATAATTCTAGTAGTTAGTGTATGGTTCACTTCATGTAAGTTACATATCTGGTATTAAAAGAATCATGTCTGCTTGTTATCTATGTAGATTTCATTTGTTCAAGTCGTGTCCTTTATTCTATAATACTGCAGCTCTGTATATAAGTCATCCTTCCTTTCCCATTTATGAATCCCTGCAATTTTTATATACCTGTATATCAGTGGTCTGTGAATGAAAATAGAAAGGATATGAACTCCAGTGCTGCCAGCTACTAAGGATGTGTTCTTATAACAAAAGCCACCAATTGGATGGTGTTTTAGCTGTGCTCAATAAGTGATAATTATTAATATACTGTATAAAGGCAGGCAGGAGTACTACCATTAAGTAATCATGTTTATCCCCCAGACAACTTTTATATCTAAGCAGATAAAAGTGCACATGCATCTGTCTCAAACCATGTACAGTATGTGTATATATATGTGTGTGCTAGCTATCAAGAACAGAATTCCATAATATTATTATGTAACCAAATTTGCAAAAGGGGTCTTCCACACACATCCAATTCTATGATTTGGAAGACCATAACGTATGGTAAAGAAACATAATCCTGGAATCTTCTCCATCCCCTAAGCAATGTTGGTGCTCACTACTGACCAAATTTCAAGTCAATAAATCCATTTCCAATCAGTTATGAGTCATCAAAGTTGGCGAATTGGATGTGAGTGTGGAAGACCCCTTTTCACAAATCTGGTCACATATGTACAAATGGATTATATATAGGTCTGAGGTGAACATTCATGTTTGACAATCAACTATTTTGAGAAGTGGAATTATTGTGTACAGCTACAGACACATAGCGTAAGACATGGTATAATGTTGTCATATAAAATGTTTTGTAAGCATCTGGAGAATATAGTTATACATACTACCTGACACATGGCTTAAATTGTCAATGGTAAAGATAATATATAGCTAATAAACAAGATACTTTAAAATCTTTTGAACTATGCAGGTTTTTCTTTACTTGTGAAACACCAAGCTGCAAGCTTCAACAATGAATCATATTGCTACTTTGAGGATTCAAACAAAATTCTAGTGAAATGTCTAAATAAGACATGCATTTCCAAATTCTTTAGTGCATGCAACAATCACCTGTGTGATTATTGCATACATCATTCCTTTGGGGTTTTTCACAGCTAAAAAAAACACATTCCAAGGCAGCACCATGACATGTAGCCATGTTTGTTGTGCCTAATGATGACTATTCGTCGCCAATCAAGCCCTGCATTACTCAGATTGAATGTATCATGCATACTTAAAATTGTACAATCACTTTTGCGATATCATAAAGCTTTTACTGGGACCAATGGTCAATAGCATTCTAAATGCATCCATATAAACCCATACATATGCATTATTGTAAAAATACATACTTAGTATAAACTAGCAACATTACTGACAATTGGCCTAAGCTGCAGGCAGTATGATCACTATTAGCTACACCAATAAGTATTGTAATGTATGTTGCTTAGCTACAATTCTTTATTAGGATCAACTTCCCATACATTTCTATCATGAGGCACGACTGGCACGTAATATAGTTAATGATTTAATTATTCCTTTAAACAACTTCATGGTTTTTATTGTGTAAACTTGTCATCATCATCATGACAACAATAAACAGAACCTTCCACATTATAGCTAGTTCTCCAGCTCTGCTTGTGCTTCAGTTGTCTGCTTTGACGGATAGATGAAATACCTTCATTCAGTACTACACACTAAGTGTGATATGGTAGAGCTAATATATGTACTACACTATATGCTTAGCATTATGGTAGTGTCTCTAGATATACTTCACATAGCTACATTTACTTCCTCAAAAATGACAATGAAGATCAAGGTGCATTGAATCATTTTTATATACGTGTATAGCTACGTAGTTCATATGTTTCCAGTCTAGTTGAGCCAACTTATATCAGTCATAAATTCTGCAAGTGTACATAGCACAATATTATATTCAGGTTGTTTTTAATGTGTAAATTAGTGACATAATTATTTGTTCTCATTTGCACACCACAATGCATAGTCCGCTACACAAATAGTTATATATATTTCAGCAAGGCAGCTGCTTCAGTGAACAGTGGACAAGGGTACCATGTATATTATGATGTAATGTATCTGTTAGTTTGGTATGTATTTGTGCATTAAATATTGTGTATGTTGTGAAGAAAATCAGCTACATTGTCTTATTGTGTGGATCCCCTCTAAAAATATTACAATGTGACACCAGTTTTGTACTAAATACTGGTCATAGCTATCACCAGAGGACACCATGGACACATCATCTGGCACATACATATACGTACATACATACCAGAACTATTCTATAAATGTTTATAAATGTTTGAAAATGTTTGGTAAGTTGATATATTGTTTCACCATTTAATGTATGTTTTCGCATATTTTATATACTTCCATATAAGGCTGCAAGAAGATACTTCAAGCATCCTCCTCATCACCACAGGACATAGTGGTCAAAATGCATGTTGATATGCACTGTACTGCTACTGTGTCATAGGTGGAAAACAAGTTCAATTCCCACAATTTGATCACAAAGAAATAGTATTTGTGTAGTGTAACCTATACACCTGGTTCACATTAACACTTGGAATTAACACCTGCTCACCTAATGCTTCAGCTTTCCGTACATACTTCTATCCACATGATCATCATGATTCAGGACTGGCACATAATTAGTTGATGATCTAAAGAACTTCATGGTTTTTATTGTGTAAACTTGTCTAACTTAATCATCATCACCCCCCACAACAATGAACAGGATCTTCCTCATTATATCTAGTTCTTCAATTCTGCTTGTGCTTCAGTTGTCTGCTTTGACAGATAGATGAAATACCTTCATTCAGTACTGCACACTAAGTGTGATATGGTAGAGCTAAATTATGCTTGGCATTATGGTAGTGTCTTTATATACTGCATATGGCTATGTTAACTTCTTCAAAAATGACAATGAAGATCTAGGTGCATTGAATCTGTGTGGATCCCTACTAAAATATTATATTATGACACCAGTTTTGTACTAATTACTGGTCGTATCACCAGTATAGGACACCATGGACAGCTCATCTGGAACATACATAGCTATACGTACATACGTACTTACTTATAAGTGTTTAGTTAATGAGAGTGTTAGGAAAGTTACTATAATAATTGTTTCACCATCTAATGTATGGTTTCACATATTATATATATATATATACTTCCTATGTAAGGTGCATCCTCCTCATCACCAGATTCTATATGGGACTTATAGTGGTCAAAAATTGATATATATGCCACTGTACAATTTGTGTTTCATTTTTGCAACTGCTATTGTGCCATAAGTGGGAGAGAGGAAGTAAATGAAAGAAAAATGTTTTCAAAGATTGGCTAAATGAAAGATATTTTTAATGCTAAAAAAAATCACTACGTATCACAGGGAGGGGGTAAAACATCAACACGATCCAAGGCAAAGCCAAGGATTAGTGTCAGTAACTATGTGCAACAATCTACAACTGCTGTGAAATGATTGGCTTCTATATACTTGTGAAAGACTTGCAGGCACTTTAAATATGGCTTTAACTACATAGGACTAATAACAAGCTTAAACTGCTGATGTATGTACACATTACCTATGCAATTCTTTGCTACATTTGCTGTAATTTGTACACACTTTGTTTTTCAAAGGTGATAATTATTCACCTTACCGGACTGTATGGCAGTTACTTCCAGAGCAATAACAACCATACAGCCAAGTTTCTAATAAACTGTTTGAAGTATGACTTTACTGGGATACGTATAAAATTAATGTAGATATACACAAGACCTAAAAAGAGGTTTCTAAGTGTTCAAATATATACTTCATAATAAAACAAGTTCAACTATCACAATTTGATCACAAATATATAATATTATGTCACCATAAAATAATAGCAATGTATATGCAATTATTTATTAGTTCTGAAAAAACAAGCTTGTAATACCACACATTACAATATAGTAAATCTATGATTAGACCAATAAAAATCCAGCAAAGTTTTAAACGAATTAGTGTTAGCAGCCATAAAAATATCTGAAGGTAAACAATTCCAGTCATTTATCACTCTAGCTGCAAAGCTATACTTCTTCACATTGGTTTTAACATGGGGTTCCAGTAACTTTAATCCATTTGATCTTGTACAGGTGGTGTTGTATTAAAAAACTCTTCTACTGGTATATCCACAAGGCCATGCAGCATTTTGCGTGTCATAATCATCATCTTTCTATAATACAGTCTATCAGAATAAGTCAGGTGTGCAAGACTAGGTAACAGTCTAGTAGCTCTTCTTTGAACTGCTTCCAGTGCTCTGATATCATATGGTTGCTAAACAACACGTGCATAATCTAAATATGGTCTTACAAGAGAGGTATACAGCAAACGTAAAGTGTGTGGAGTGAGCACACAAAATGTACGATGGATAATTCCAATCATTTTTGATGCATTACGTATTGCATTATTGATATAACAGGAAAATTTTAGATCATTTGTAAACTAACACCCAAATCGGAATCTCAGTACATTGTTCAATTATAGAAACATCATCCATAGATATAAAGTATTGTCTATTTGAGTAGCCACCAATAGTCTCATATGTTTACATTTGTTATAGTGTAACTTATAGCTATACTGCTGTTCACGTGAACACTTGAAATTAATGCCTGCTATTGTCCCAAAAGACTGTTTGGAATAAGGTCACACGTACAAGACACCTTTATGATCAGGAACAAACAGTATAAGGTGGCAGGTCAGTCCATAACTTCTACATTCTTACGAGTCCTAGTAATTGAAGGTATACAGCTGCTATATGGGGTTAAGGTGGCAGCCTTACATTTTATTTGGGATCCTGTCAAGTGTCACTTTCAAAATAGGTAAACACTTTATGGTAGCACCTCTTACCTCTCTGTGTCTGACTGTACCTGCCTGTATTTCCTGCATCTAAGTACTAAATATGATTACCAATTATTGGACACAGCTACAACACACACCAGTTTGTGGCTTTTGTTATAAGAACACATCCTTATGATGTCAAAAGGTGACAATGCTGAAGTGCATGTCCTTTCTACGTATTTCATTTAGCTACTGCAACAACTCAATGATCATTGATACAAAATACAGTTGCATGCACATTCATAAACTAGACAGAATGGCTCTGCAGAACCATATATGGAATTACATACATGTATATACTGTAGCAAGTATATACGACTTATAATTAGACAGGCACAATTGACAAGTAGTAGGTATTCTTCATACATATTCATATGTACAACTAAAAGCTGATTTTTCCAAAAGTTAATCCCCACCATTTCCCCCACTATTCCTGAGAGGGGGAAGGTGGGGATAATATTGATAGATACGTTACTATGTGTACAATTGCACATATACATTGTTTATTTAAATGCAATTTGTTAGGGTAGTCACTTCTGGTTGTTTATTCCACCGCCCATAAATACGGATCATGGAAATTTGTTATGGCTTTGCCTAGATAAGGGACCCAGAGTTAATACCTAATACATGTATATATATATGCACTTGAGGAATCAAAACTATGACAATGTACTTCAACTAAGGAATGATTTTAGTATTTGTGTTAGTCACAAGACAGCAACCCCACAGATGACATACATATAAAAATTTTCACAGCACCAATAAGAGGAAAATAGGAAATAGTAACACACTAGTAGAGTTTCCATTGGTCAACAGTGTTGTCTGGTGTAACTAAAATAGTGTGGGATGTTACCTTATATGGAACATGCTAAATGCATATATAAGGAGCAGTGCTATGCACAAAGTTCATCATTAATCAAAGAATAAGCTACTCAACAATGAAACTGCTTCTTCTACTAACAAGTGTGGCTACTGCTCTACTGCTAGCTTCAGCAATAGTAAGTCAATTGTTCTTACACTAGTCACCATAATGATCACATTGTTATGTTATTCTCTATAGGATAATCCTACTCACCCATCATGTGGTAATTGTACATACAGTACATTCAGAGGAAACCCTGGACTACCAGGACCACAGGTACACACTACACTAGCTATTACATATTATGTGTAGTCATGTGTCTCCTCCGTCAACACCACTACTGTAGGGTCCTAAAGGTTATCCTGGTGATGATGGACCCCGTGGTAGGTCAGGTCAACCAGGTACTAATGGGGCTTATGGACCAAAGGGAGATGATGGTGACCAAGGTTATCCTGGACCCCGTGGTCCTAAAGGAGAATGTCTTCTCACTGATGGACAACCCGGCCCTCGAGGGGAAATGGGAGAACCAGGACATAAGGTGTTGTACTATAAACATCACTTAAGCAAAGTTTATTTAACATCTTATCATTGTCATCTTAGGGTGTTACTGGATACAAAGGAGTTCGTGGTCCTAACGGTTACCAAGGAGAAAAGGTAAATACCACCCTAATACTATTTTAATGAACTATTTACAATTGATCTCCTGCAGGGAAAATGTTGCCTGCATGCACCACCTGGATATCCTGTAAGTACAGTACCTATTACATGTGTGGCCTTTAACAATCAATAGCTGTAAATACATACAAATGACATTACATGGTCCACTATTATCTTGTATCTGTTAATATTTAATTTGTTGTCTACAGGGTATCCCTGGTGATGAGGGTCTTTGTGGTGAACCTGGAATGACAGGAGATCCAGTGAGTAAATACAAATTTATATTCTTATATTATTGTTATAATTTATGGTAATATTACAGGGTCCACGTGGTCCCAAGGGACAGAAAGGAAGTACCAAGGGACTTTGGAAGGTATGCTATAGTGAGTTTGTAGGGTTTATCCACCATAATTATTCACATTATTTTTTGTATTTACGCAATGTATACTTGTAGCAAAATGTAGACAATAGTCAAATGACTGTGTTAGTTGTGATGATGTTTGGTATCAATTTACAGATCAAAAAACAATTTGATAATCTGGTAAACTACCTTGGACTTCAGCTACAGTCATGTTGTAAGGCAGGTATGGATGATACAAAATGGTTGACAGAGACATAGTGATGAATACATTTACCCTAATAGCTGGACATCAAGTCACATCAACAAAGAGAGCAACACGTGATGTAAACACTCGTACAACATCACAATACAATTGTCCTAAACAAGGCACAGTGAGTTCTACAATATCACAACAACCAAACAATTGTTCATTACCTACTTTCAACATATTTAGTTTGTACAGGGAGAACATGGGCCTGAAGGACCACGAGGACCAAAGGTATGTGGACAAGTATATAGCATGTATACAGACATAAGACAGTCAACACACAATAACTATTGTGCAACTATAACACCTCTTATTAATACACCAATAGTATATAGATGTCATACTATTACTACAATAGGGAGAGATGGGTGATGATGGTAGTCAGGGACCTAAAGGATACAATGGAGTACCTGGAAAACATGGAGTTGTCGGTAAACCCGGAGATCAGGGACCACCTGGACCTTATGGACCTAAGGGATATCCTGGAGAGCTCCAACAATGTCAACAATGTACAGAAATTCCTGCAGTTAAAGGAGAGAAAGGAGACCAAGGTGAAACTGGAGACCAGGGACATCCAGGTTACAGGGGACCTCAGGGACCTCCTGGAGATGATGCTCAATGCCTCATTGGTAGACCAGGAACCAAGGGAATACGTGGTCCAGCAGGAAAAGATGGATTAAAGGGAGATATTGGTCCTGTTGGATATCCCGGCCTTCCAGGAGTTCAGGGTAACATTGAAAATGCCACACGTGTAGAAGAACTACTTGAATACATTGCCACCTTCCGCTCTTCTTTCTACCAATGTTGTTTTGGACAAGACTATGACTCAAATCTTAAAAGAGCAATTGATGCTATAAACTTTGAAGTGAGGGAACGACGTGATGTTGGAACTACCAATGATGACAACACAACATGCAAATATTATGTGGATTATGAAGGTGGCAGTCCTTGCAGTCATTTCTTCTCATATTGTCCATTCAAGAAAGGAAAAATGGGATATGCCGGTCCACCAGGACCCAGAGGAGACCCTGGTAACCAAGGTTATCCTGGACTAAATGGACATGACGGACAAGATGGTAAACCTGGTCCTAAAGGTCAAAAGGGTAAGAGGGGACCACCTGGATTACAAGGACCTCCTGGAAATAACACCTATAAAACTTGTCCTACACAAGGACCTAAAGGACAGAAGGGAGTACCTGGTGAAAAGGGAGACAAAGGTCCTCGTGGTGATGTTGGTTATCCTGGTGCTAAAGGAGAAGCTTGTCCACCATCTGTTGGTCCTGATGGAGTACCAGGTGTACCTGGTTATCCCGGAGTGAATGGAGAGAAGGGAATGAGAGGAGCACATGGACCACAAGGAGAAAG
Source organism: Dysidea avara (assembly GCF_963678975.1). Taxonomy (NCBI): domain Eukaryota; kingdom Metazoa; phylum Porifera; class Demospongiae; order Dictyoceratida; family Dysideidae; genus Dysidea; species Dysidea avara. The sequence goes on along the minus strand of NC_089279.1, from coordinate 10,577,621 downwards.
AGGAGAACCAGGTGATGATGACATCACTCAAGAACAGTTGGATGAGTACAAGTTACGACTAGACCAACTGGCAAATATTGTAGCCACAAGGAGTTGCTGCTACAATCCTAATCACTAGAACTTTGCTACTGAACTACAAAAAATATTTATTTATATTTCTATGAACACGGATACTGTACGTATTTTTACATAAAATGTTGTAATGAATTTAAACATTATAAACATAGTTGCTGTTGGTATAACAATGGTTGGCGCTCATATAAAGTTTTTACATATAATGGTTATATGGCTTTGATAACTGTACAGGAATCACATTAATAATTGTGACTTGGATTTGGTTCATTGACTAGAGTGCTTATTGTACATATGATACCTGGTAAGTCATTGACAAAGATTACTTACTATGTACGAGCTCACTAGCTATTCAATAGTATTGTTAACTGACCCAGTGACCCTTAATATTTATTCTGTGGCAACACATGCAGCTAAGTACTGGGTAATCCTAGATTCCATGTGGCTCCTCAGTAATAGTGCTGAAACAAATAGCATTTTTACTATTTGAGTAGTTGTGAACAAAACAACCAATTATTTGACTATTCTTTAGGCTATTGCTATTGCTCTGGCAGTCATGTGAAGAAAATAAAACTTAAACAAAAAAGGGTCCTGAAATGAAAAAAACAAACAAAAAAAAAAACAAAAAAAAACAACAACAACAACAACAACAACACAAAATCCTTGACCAGGAATCAAACCCGGGAGCTCCAACATGTGAACCAGGGTCATAGCCACTGTGCTACGTGGCTGCCAGCTACCCACCTCCCTTAGTTTCTACCTTATATGTTTCCGAGTGGAGTAGCTTCTATATATTGAAGACAAAGGTGAAGAAGAAACCAAAGTTGAACCCAACCCTAACGCCAATGCTAATACTAATTGTCGTGTACCCTAAAGTTGAATACTTCTGGATGCGTTCCCTAAAGTTGAATGCTTGGGGCAACTACTAGTCGTGTGCCCTAAAGTCGAATAGTCGCGGGGCAACTAGCTACTAGACGCATGCCCTAAAGTTGAATGCTCAGGGCATAACATATACAACTAGTGTGCTTGATAGTGAGAGAAATCTAGTGGACAATAGCCCTGACAAAATATTTCTGATTGCTGGAACAATAACAACTTTGTATTATTTAAGCATGAATAAATACTGATATCTTTGTTGGGCAGTAAGGTAAAGCCTAAAGCCTGAGAGCTACCTATTTCTATACCTTCTAAAACGAAGTTTGAATATACCACTTTGTTCACAATCTGAAGCCCCTAGGTTGTCTTTATTTATCTGGTTACAGCTTAACACAGTGCAGAATATTCGAATAGCATGTTAACAAATCAAATAATATCATGCCAACTGCATAGTCGAATATCCGAATAATTGTTACTGCACTACTCAGTAACTTACCTAGGCTGTAAGCTGTCTGTGGATCTGCACATTCAGTACAAGTATATAGAAGGAAAAATTAGGAATTTTAAGCTGCATTAGGGATCAAAGAACAAAAAACCAGGGAAACAAGGGAATAGCTAAGAAGTTGTGAAACAAGGGAAGTTGCCTATATACTAGTGGACATCTAATCCCTACTCTTAATTCAGCCTATAACCTTGACTGGATTAAGGATTACATGTCCACTAGTACATATATCTGCAGGTAGCTATAGGCATGTTTCACAACTTTTTAGCTGTTCCTTTGTTTCCCTGCTTTTTTTGTTCTTAGTTTGATCCCTAATGCAGCTTAAAATTCCTAATTTTTTCCGTTTGTTTGCTTTTTTAATAACACAATTATGACTACAGAATCTACATTTACCACATTAAAAGAAAGAATGGCGCCAGGCATTCTATAAAATAATCAAAGGGGTGTCACTCCAATAGGCACTGTACTACGATCTGCGACCGCGGTCAAAATCGAATTTCGATTTTGACCGTTGACTTTCATCGAAATTTTGTCTGAGTGACCACTGACCTGGTTCCGTTTATTTTCGCTATATTTTCGTGCACTACTTAGTCGAGAAGCTTTGACCATGCTGGGAAAACAGCTTGACCGTTGTTCTTCGTGAAAAATCGGTCTTGTTCATTGACCTTTAGCTCGCAGATCGTAGTACAGTGCCTATTGGAGTGATACCCCCTTGATAATTTTGCGTCTAAACGCGCGCCCCAATAACCAATCACGCACTGAAGTGAGGTGGCCATTACCGAGGCCATTACGCTTTATTGTCTGAAGTAACAACTCTTACTTCTTGTGAGTCTGATGCCGAAATGATTTGGGGGAAACTCCACATTCATAACCAAAAGCCATTGCATATATGCTCTCTTTACCGGCCCCCTTATAACTCTTGTAGTTCAATTATAAGTTTAAAGAATTGTTTATCACAACTGCACACTGAAGATCCTGAAAACTCTCCATGTTTGCTAGTTGGTGGTGATTTCAATTTCCCAGACATCTCATGGCAGGATGGCTATGCCCACATCAATCCCAGCCCAACATATGGCACTGACACTAACAAACTTTTTGTAGATACTATCAATGATCATGGTCTAGAACAACTTATTAGTGTACCTACTCGAGGTAACAATATACTGGACTTGATATTGTGTTCTCATCCCAGTCTCATATCAAATGTAGAAATAACTCCAGGAATTTCTGACCATGATGCAATTCTCTATTGCTTTGAATTACCAAGTAAACCTCTGTCTGATAAAATAGACCATCCCATCTATCTGTACCACAAAGGAAATATGGAGGGTGTTAAATCAGATATATTAGACTTCCAGCTGCAATTTCTTTCAAGCAATCCCTACTCCAACGATGTTGAAAGTAATTGGAACAACTTTAAACAAGCTATAAACAATGCAATTACTTCACATATCCCTCAAAAACCACCACAATCTAGAAACAACCTCCCATGGATTACCCCTTCTATAAAAAGATTAATGAACCGTCGAACTCGTTTATATCGCAAAGCTAAATCTCTTCAAACTGAAAAGGCTTGGAATGACTACCGTATTCTAAGAAATAAAATCACAAACTGTATTAGAAATGCTCACACCAAATATCAAACTAACCTATTCAACGAAAATGAAAAGACAAATCACAAGAATTTCTGGAAATACATAAAGAATATTCGTAAAGACCAACATGGTATACCTCCTTTAAATGAAAATGGTAATACTATCAACAGCTCTAAAGAAAAAGCTACTGTTCTAAACAACAAATTTCAGTCTGTATTTACTCAAGAGAATACCACTGACATACCAAACTGCGACGGCACTCCACATCCTATAATTCCAGATATTGCAGTTTCATGTGATGGTGTACAAAACCTCCTCCAAACTCTAGATCCAAGTAAGGCATCTGGTCCTGACAACATCCCTACCAGGATTCTAAAATTTTGTGCAAAAGAGATTGCTCCAATTCTAACTGTTATCTTTATCCAGTCCCTAACATCTAGACATATACCAAATGATTGGCTAAAAGCCAACATAACACCTGTGTTTAAAAAGGGGGATAGAAGCAACACCAACAATTACCGGCCAATTTCACTAATTTCAGTTTGTTGCAAGATATTAGAACATATTATGTATCACCACATTGCAGAGCACCTCAACACCAACAACATACTAATTGACGAGCAATTTGGTTTTAGAACAGGTCATTCATGTGAGGCTCAGCTCATATCTGTTGTTGAAGACGTACAATTGGCCATGGATAATACTTCCCAAGTAGACATGATTTTCATTGACTTTAGGAAAGCATTTGATACAGTTCCGCATTGTAGACTCTTAAACAAGCTTTCTCACTATGGGATTCAAGGTACAACTTATGACTGGATAAAGATTTGGCTGACTCAGCGAACACAGCGTGTTGTTGTGAATGGACATGATTCAAATTTTGTGCAAGTTCAGTCAGGTGTTCCCCAAGGAACTGTTCTTGGCCCATTGATGTTTTTGCTCTACATTAATGACATCAAGTGTGGCATCTCATCCCATTTGAAACTTTTTGCAGATGATTGCATATTATATCGAACTATCAATAGTCAGCAAGATCAATTATTATTACAACATGACCTCAACATTATATTAAAGTGGACTGAAACTTGGTTAATGGAATTAAACACTTCCAAGTGTGTGGTACTTACCTGTAGTAGACTAACATCCTCCTCTACTTTCAACTATACTATCAGAAATTACTTTTTGCAGCGAGTTACCCAACACCCTTATTTAGGAATTCTCTTAGACTCAAAAATGTCATTTACACCTCATATCAATCAAGTTATCTCTAAAGCAACAAGGATGCTAAACTTAGTTAAACGTAACCTTTATAGATTTTCTGCAGAAACTAAATGTTTAGCCTACACCAGTATAGTGAGACCACTGTTGGAGTATGGATCGGCAGTATGGGACCCCTACTTGCAGAAGGAGATACAAAGTATAGAAATGGTACAACGACGTGCTGCTCGTTGGGTCAAGTCAGACTACCGATATAACAGTAGTGTTACATCTATGTTAGCAGATCTACAATGGCCATCACTTCAACACCGACGATACGTGACTAGATTAAAAGTATTCTACAACATTGTTTACTCCTCATCAGTCTTAACAGTCCCAAATTATTTCACCAACACCACATATCCCACCCGCCACCACCACCCCTTCCATTTTGAGATTCCGTTTGCTAGAACAGATCATTATAAATTCAGCTATTACCCCAAATCTATCCGCGATTGGAACAATTTACCAACTGACACAATAGAATCCCAATCTCTACAAGTATTTTTAGATAAATTATAACTGACTCTCATCTATGTGATTTGTAATGTTTTTTCCTTACCTGAACATATCAGTTTGTAACTGTGTTTTCAGTAATCATAATCATAATTGCTTTGTAGTTATGCTCCGCTCGTTACACAGCGTTACAAACGAAAAACAGTACAAGAAACTTCTCTGCAATGAATCCAGTCGCTATGGAACTGAATTCGGGCGAAATGCATGACACAGCCAGAGGGAAGCCGTAGCTATATCGTGCTATCATCGACACCTTGCGTTGTCAGCGAAAAGAACTGGAACACAAAGGAGTACAAAGGTAAGTCCATGATACGTGCATCGTACGTACGTACTGCGGTTGGCGAAAAGGTACGTCTAGGGACAAAGCGACGTCGAACAGTGAAAAAATCAAGCCCGTAGCCTTATCCATTGTCGAGTTATGCATGGCTCAGAAGGCATCAGTTAGCTAGTTAGTTAATAGTTTGAGGGGTAGCCAACGTATTAGTATCAATTTTGTCAAAATGACAGGGTTGTACAAAAGGACAAGCCCGCAAACGTACTCACCACAATTAAGCATAGCTACATACAGTAACATTAAATGCACCGGCACGAATGCAATAACTAAGACAAGACAGATAGCTAATAACAGAGTAATACACAACAGGACAAAAAAGATAAAGTTATTTGAACGAGTATTTGAATAGAAAGCCTCGTAGAAAGCGGTGAAGGGCAGCACGGAATAGACTTGATGTCTTGGGACTCGATCGCTGCTGAGAAATCCAATTCATCCACATTCAGTAAATATTTAGAAATCCTGAACACGTTTTAGTCCGTTCATGAGTTCAATTACGGTCGCCGCTCTATACAATGGTTCAAATTGACAGTACAAAGTACACCTGTGTCTCTTCTGAAGTTCCTCTGATCCCGCTCTCAGCTGTTCCTGTACAAAAACTCGAGGTAAAAACATCATGATAAAAATCGAAATTAGATTTATATTGTATTTACAGATATATTTTAAATACAGAAATACTTAAATATTGAGATTCGTACACCATGTTGGGGTTTTGCGTGGGCAATGGTTACCCCCCGTAATAGTTAGTCAGTAGAAAACAAGAAATTTTTAAACTTCCATAGAAACTTAATTGTTGGAAGAGTTTGGGGTCACTCTGAAGGCATTTTTGGGCTTGGCTATGCCTAATCAATACTGCCAAGCAACTGAATTTGAGGCTGGTTTTAGGGAATATACAAAAATTCAGTGCTGTATTCTATCCAATTGGATTTACAGGTAACAATGACTCTTTATACCAGCTATACTTTGTGAGATTTTCAAAAGGGAGAATCTGCAATGTGGATTAAGATAAGTACAGTAGTTCCTCGGAACAAGAGTTGATGATAATGTATATCATGACCTCTTGCTAAGCATTGTGAGGTTCCACTTGATGTGAATTGAGAGCTCTATAGTGCATTGTATAATTGTAACCTGTAATATTTAAGCAGAAAGTCCACTCAGCTTAAGCTGATTTTCAGTGGAGCCCTGTACACAGCATACAAAAATACACAACAACACAAATATGCACACCAGCAAAAAAGATACTTAATTAAAATGCAAATACTTAAATGATGACAAAGTGCAAGGGTAGCCTGTACAACTGTTTGCCAAACTGTTCCATCCATAAAATCATTCCACAATAAAAGAAACTTCTTTTACCAAAGTTAGTGGCAACTCTAGGAACAAATAGGCAAGTAATATTACATTCGCAATAACCTGTCACATCTTTAGAATACCGAAAAACATTTAGCAAATATGAGGGGGAATAATTATTTACAGACTTGTTATATACTTTCAGTAGCATACAATACTACAGTAAAAAGATCTAGTGTGGTAGCTGCCATTACACCAGTAGTATTCATTCAGGATCAATTTCTATCCATATAGTCTTAGACAATCTCATTATTCTTCTATACAACTTCCTGGTTACCATAGTAATCTCGTCTAGCTTAATCATCATCACCACCACAACAATGAACACAATCTTTCCCAACATGAGAAAGTTGTCAACTTTGTTCAGTTTCATGATTCAGCAAAAGGTGAAACACCTCTATTGTCACAAAGTCTATACCAGCATACACATGCAGTCATAAAAGTCTTAGATTAAAGTTTTATGACTAAAATAAAAGATTTTGTACTAAAACATGAAATGCGTTATTTGTACAATATTACCTTTTGACTTATAATGTACGTAATGTGTGCAGCCCATTGAGATGCACTCAAGTACTGAAGAGTATGCTTAGATCTAATATTGCAAATACAGTAGATTTATGGACAATATAAGTAAAAGTGAAGAAACTATCACCACTATTGTATACCATTATTATTGTAGTTTTCTATAAGACAGCAATTAATAAATCAGCTATAATACTGTCTAGTTGTATGTATGTTTGTAGCTATACATGCTGTGGAATTAAATTTAGATCAACAACTGCTTCTCAATTTTATAACTTGTTAGACCAACAACTTAATGTTGTAACTTCAAAGCTGCATGATGGTGCTATTCCAGCAGGTTGGCAGGTGCAACATTTGTTTGTTGAATGTGTTAATAAACAGCAACACATCTAACTAGACAATTCTAGTTTTTACCTAGTCAATGGTTCACTTCATGTAACACATATCTGGTATTAAACCAATTTCATACTTAACACTTCTGCTGTATTTGGGTGTAGAATTTATCTTAACGTTGCATTTTTGCATAAGGAAAGTCTAGTTGAAATCATGTTTGCTCGTTATCTATACGTATCTCATTTGTCCAAGTTGTGTCCTTTATTCTATAATACTACAGCTTTGTATATAAGACATCCTTCCTTTCCAATTTATGAATCCCTGCATTCTTCATATACCTGTATATCAGTGGTCTGTGAATGAAAATAGAAAGGATATGAACTCCAGTACTGCCAACTACGTACTAAGGATGTGTAAAAGCCACCAAATTGGATTGTGTTGTAGCTGTATCCAATAAGTGATAATTATTAATATACGTATAAAGGCAGGCAGGGGTACTACCATTAAGTAATCTTTTTTATCCCAGACAACTTTATATCTACATGACAGGAAGCATATAAAAGTGCATGAGTCTTCTGTCTCAAACTATGTATATACTATACCAAGAACAGAATTCCATATTATGTAACCGGATTTGTGAAAAGGATCTTCCACACACATCCAATTCTATGATTTGGAAGATCAGGTGGTAAAGAAACATAATCCTGAAATTTTCTCCATCTGCTAAGCCATGTTGGTGCTTACTACTGACCAAAGTTCAAGTCAACATAACCATTTCCAATCTGAAGCTATGAGTCATGAAAGTTTGTAAATTGGATGTGCGTGGAAGACTCCTAGCCTTTTCGCAAATCTGGTCACATATTAGTCCGGTAGATTTAAGGTTGGACCCGGAAAAAAATCGAAGAAAGCTGATTTTGGTATCATTAGAAAGCAAATTTTTCATAGAATAACATATCCAAAATCCTCTAAAATCCACCTTGGGGAAAAAATTTTATGGCCAATTTAGTATTGAGGCATATGTGACTGGATTCAGGAAAGTGGATCTTCCACACATATCCAATTTACCAATTTTGACAACTCATAACTTCAGATTGGAAAATGGTATTGACTTTAAATTTGATCAGTAGTGAGCACCAGCATCACGTATTAGTTGCAGAAAATTTCAGGTTGATATTCACCTTGTGCACTAAGTTGTGGTTTCTTTATTAAATGCATTTGTTAGACCTATTTTTGCAAATCTGGTCATTTGTGGCTAACAAAAATGTATATTATCCTTAAATTATTTTCTCATAAGAAATTCATTGTAATCAATATTAGCTATATGAAATAAGGATAAGACTAATTATAGAAATAAAAAAGGTGCCTATCATGTAAGTTCTGAACAAATATATTTGTCACGATTATTGTAAACAGTTTCTTCAGCACTTCTGCAACTCTCTCCCCTGCAACTGCCACATGCAACATACTTTAATCCATGATTACACTGAGAGCATAATATTGCTACCACATGGATTTGCAGTAGAAAGCTTGCATTTATATTGTACAAATTTAAGTTAAGACTTCTGGTGCTAGTCCCATGTCAGTTGTATACAGCCTTGATCCTTCTAGTTTCCAGCTCCATTATGGTAATGGATCAAGTTAGTCATTAAGTTCCTTCTAATGAATAACTTGTAGATGCACATACAAGTTGTGAAAGCGTGTTGTTCTTGCAATCATTTGCACATCATTTTCTTCTTGATTAGGCCTGGCCAACTTTACCCCGTTCAAATGTTGCAGATGGCCACTCCATGCAAGCATGCGAAAAGAGAAGATGTAATTATGACGTTACAATAGGACCTATGTGCCCAATAATGTCATCAATTTTCCAATGCTCAAATGTTTCCCAACCTCTGAAAGAAAATATATACTTGCTATGTTCTGGTGCATCGTGCAGGAGGACAAGAACATCAGTGTCATCAGTTACAACACACTTTACTTCCTTCAATTGCAAATTGAAGTGCACATTGAACAATCAGTGTGTCAGTATCCAAATTACTCTGATGCACAACCTGGCCATCATCTCTCAGATATTAAGCAATCAATTGATCAATTGATGTTTGCTCTTTTCATTTGCAAGAAAACTTCCTGGCTTTTGTATGCTTCCATAGATTCACTTGACTGAATATCTGCACCTGCACATGCCATAACATACCTGGGGATGCTGCCAGCCCTACACACTGATTGCACACATGGAGATTCTGACATACTGATGGTCCAATGCGCACTTCAATTTTGCAATTGAAGGAAGTAGAGTGAATGTTGTAGCTGATGACAGCAATGAAGCTCTTGTGCTACTGGTGCACGCTGGAAGCAGAATATGACAAGTACGTATCTCTTTTCATTCAGAGGTTGTAAAGCATTTTAAGATCTGGAAAAATGATGACGTTATTGGGCACATATGTAGGTCCTCTTTTCACATGCCTAGGTAGCTGTGATACAATGTCCGCAACATTTGAATAGGTAAAGTCGGCCTAATCAGCAATCAAATGATGTGCAAACAAATGAAAAGTTAATGATGGATTATATAATGCAGCAATTGCACATGTTGAAAAAGTTGGAGGGAATCAGTCTGATTTATTGAGGAGTCTCAAGTATACAAAACAAAGTACATGGAAATGGTGGCATCAGAAAGTTATTATACATACGAGCTGTGTAAGTGTGATAACCCTTGCAGTTGGATGGAGCTTTCAGGATCAATGGTTTTAGCTGATGCAAAAAGTTATTCATTGGAGGAAACTTAATATGGGGCTGGAAACTAGAAAGACTAAGGCTGCAACCGATGATGATAGACATGGGACTAGTCCCATAGATCATATAATTAATTTTGTACAATATAAATTCCAGCTTTCCACTGCAAATCCATGTGATAGCAATATTATGCTCTTGTTGCAAACATGGATTATTAGTGTGTTGCAAAATGTGGAGGAGGGAGAGTTGCAGAAGTGCTAAGGAAACTGTTTTTTAGGAAAAAATAATTTAAGGATGGCACATTTTTGTTGGTCAAAAATGACCAGATTTGCAAAAATGGGTCTGCAAATACATCCGATTGAGAAACCACAACTTAGTGTTCAAGGTGAATATCACTCTGAAATTTTCTCCACCTAATAAGTGATACCGGTGCTCACTACTGATCAAATTGCAAGTCAATACCATTTTCCAATCTGAAGTTATGAGTTGTCAAAGTTGGTAAATTGGATATGCGTGGAAGATCCACTTTCCTGAATCCAGTCACATATGCCTCAATACTAAATTGGCCATAAAAAATTTTCCCCAATGTGGATTTTAGAGGATTTTGGTTATGTTATTCTATGAAAATTTTGCTTTCTAATGATACCAAAATCAGCTTTCTTCGAATTTTTTCCGGGTTCACCCCTTTTTTCAGTTATATCTACCGGACTATTATACAAATGCATTATATCTATTTAAATAGGTTTGATGTCAACATTCAAGTTAGACAATCAACTATTTTGAGAAGTCATAGTGGAATTATTGTGGGCAGCTACAGACATGGTATATATAAGTTGTGGTATAATGTTGTGATAATAAACATTTTATGTACGTATATATTGCAAGCATTTGGAGAAGTATAGTTAATGTATGTATGTGTATTTCTTTCAGCTTGTGGTTTAAATTGTCAATGGTAATATAATTATAGTTAATAAACAACGGCACTTTTTGAATTATGCAAGTTTTTTCTTTACTTGTGAATCGCCTAGGTGCAAACTTCAACAATGAATTGTATAACAAAATTCCAGTGAAATGTCTAAAAACATAAGACATACATTGCTAAATTTTTCATATCACCTTGTCTACACCTCTGTGGTTATTACATACATCATTCCTTTGGGGTTGTTCACAGCCAAAGAAAAACATTTCTTCTATCCTCAATACAACATCCATGTAGTCACGTTTGTTGTACCTAATGACAATGTATCATGCAGACTTAAAGTTGTACAATCACTTGTGTGCAATATCATAAAGCTATTAATGAGACCAATGATCAATAACATTTTAAATGCATCCATATAAATTTGTATGTAACTATATATTATTGTAAAATACATAGTATAAACTCGGTAATGTGCAACATTACTGACAATTGGCAGTATGATGATCAATATTAGCTACACTAATAAATTAATGTATGTAAAATGTTTATAATTCTTATAATTAGGATCAAGTTCTCATACATGTTTCTATTACATGATAACCACGAGGCACAACTGGCATGTAATTAGTTGATTATTTCCAATGGTGGATCCGGGATGGGGCATTTGGGGCAAATTCCCTCCCCCCCCCCCATACTTACTACTCACCTTGTCCAACAAAAATCAACTTATAATAACTGATGAAACTGCATATTACCACCATTTATTGTAAACTCACCTGAAACCAAAGTTAAAACAGTTGCCATAATCGTTACCCAGCGCTTTTGTATGTACTAAGCGCCTCTATAATTCCTCTGCCTTTTAAAACAGCTTTTAAGACTCCACAACTATCTGCAAAGGCCATAATGCCAAAAATCAACCTGCTAAGGAGTGATCATTGCTACTTCAATAAATACAGCAACTAACAAGAGCTATAGAATCTGCTCTCTCCAATCACCTACAGCCTGTTTGTGTCCCTTCCCTTGCCAGCTTCTGGATCCACTCCTGATCTCATTATTCTTTGAAACAACTTTATGGTTTTTATTGTGTAAACTTGTTTAAGTTAATATCATCACCACCGCAACAATGAACATATTATAGCTAGTTCTTCAGCTCTGCTTGTGCTTCAGTTGTCTGCTTTCACTGCTTGAAGGTTCTTAGTTTACTAATTTGTTAAGATGTCTTACTGTAGTTATACTGATAGTAAAGTGTCAGTAAACTTAAGTATATGGAACATAATTATTTTACTAAGTTTTAAACTCTCAGTAAAACATCAGTGAATGCGGGTTTACTGAAAAACTACTAAAATAACAAACAATTAACTGTTCCATATACTGGGGATATACCACTGTAGTAAACTAAGATACTTCAAGCAGTGTTTGACAGAAGATGAAATACCTTCATGCAGTTACTGCACACTAAGTGTGATATGGTAGAGCTAGCATGCCACACTATATGCTTGACATTATGGTAGTGTCTTGATATATTCCATATAGCTACATCTTCAAAAATGACAATAAAGATATAGGTGAATTGAATCACCTTTATATACATACGTGTATAGCTAAGTGGTTCATATGTTTCCAGTCTAGTTGTATGGGTCATAAATTCTTGTGAGTATATTTGTACATAAAAAAGCACACCTATAGTAACACATAATTATTATAATGAGTAGCTATACTTTCATTCAGCATTTTTAAATGTGTATATAGATTTAGTGATGTGTTTGTTCTCATTTACTGTACACTACAGTGCATAGTCCACTACACAACTAGCTATGTACATTTCAGCAAGGTAGCTGCTTCAGTGAACAAGGGTATTTACCATGTATAAGTATGTAATGAATCTGTTAATTTGTGCGTGTATTTCTGTATTGTGTATGTTGTGTGTATACCAGAAAATCAGTGTCTCACTGTGTGGATCCCTGCTAGAATATTACAATATGACACCAGTTTCATATTAACTAACTACTGGTCATACCACCAGTATAGGACACCATGGACAGCTCATCTGGAACATACATAGCTACATATGTGCATACTAAAATTATGTTCAGTTAGTGAGAATGTTTGGAAAGTTGCTATATTGTTTCACCATTTAATGCATTGATTCACATATTATATACACTTCCTATGTGAGGCTGCAAGAGGATACTTCAAGCATCCTCCTCATCACCACATTTTGTACAGGACTTATATTAGTGGTCAAACTGTGTGTTGATATGCACTATACCAGTACAACTGCTAACGTTCCATAGGTGGGTGAGAGGAGGTATTTGTTAAATGAAACACATTTTCATTGCCACAAAAATAAGATATATCACAGTAGAGGTAGAATATCAACATGAGTCCAAGGCAAAGCCAAGGATTAGTGTCAGTAACTACATATAACAATCTACAACTGCTGTGAAATAACTGGCTTCTATCCTTGTGGAAAAGGGGGACATGCGCCATTCTTCATTTTCTAAAATTTAGAATGGCTTGTTTTAACCATATAATATTATCATGCACTAATATAAACAACAGTATTTAATAGTTTATGGCAGTCTCAACTCAATTTTTAGCAAATATTACAATAATTGTAATTCAGTCATGTCCCAAAATTGTGTTTAATTCCCACCATGCACTTGTCCCCTTTTGCCACTGGCCCCTTCAATTATAGAGCAGAGCTTATAGCCAGCTATACAGCTGTTCACATGAACACTACCTGCTCATGCATAACTTGACCATTTGAAGTTGATAATACAGTGAAACCCGTCTATTAAGGACACCTTGGGACCAACCAAACTGTCCTGATTATCAAGGTGTTCTACCTTTTCAGGTCAGTTTATATGCTAAGGGATACTTTGGGACCATTACCAAGTGTCCAGATTACATAGGTATCCGCACTTTCAAGTGTCCTGATTAACAGGTTTCACTATAGTCCCAAAGACTGTTTTGCAAAAGGTCACACAAGTAAACCAAGACACCTTTATCATCAGGATCAAACACTATAGCTAGGTGACAGGTCAGTCCAAACACATTATCATTATTATAATACATGATAAAATCAAAACATTTTATCACATCTTTTTAGTCAGTAATAGTAGTAGGACTACTACTACTAACATTTTTCATCTTTTAGTCAGTAGTAGTAACAGTAAAAGTGTCCATTATATCTTAAACTTCCACATTCTTACAAGTCATGGTAATTTAAGGTACACAGCTGCTACATGGGATTGAAGTGGCAGCCTTACACTTTATTTGGATCCTGTCAAGTGTCTCTTTCAAACACTTTATGGTAGCACCTCTTACCTCTCTGTGTCTGACTGTACCTGCCTGTATTTCCTGCATCTAAGTACTAAATTTGATTACCAATTATTGGACACAGCTACAACACACACCAGTCTGTGGCTTTTGTTATAAGAACACATCCTTATGATGTCAGAAGGTGACAACGCTGAAGTGCATGTCCTTTCTATTTCATTTAGCTACTGTAACAGCTCAATGATCATTGATACAAAATGCAGTTGCATGCACATTCATAAACTAGAAAGAATTGCTCTGTAGAACCATACATGGAATTACATACATGTATATAGCAAGTAAGACTTAGAGAGGCACAACTGACAAGTAGTAAAGATATTAAGTATTCTTCATATTTCATACAATTAAAGCTGATTTTTCAAAAAGTCAATGCTCACCATTTCCCCCACTATTCCTAGGAGGGAGTAGGGAGAGGTAGGGATAATATTGATAGGTACATTACTATGTGTACAATTGTACATACACATTGTTTATTTAAATGCAATTTGTTAGGGTAGTCACTTCTGGTGGTTACTTATTCCATTGCCCATAAATATGATTGTGGTTATCTGTTATGGCTTTGCCTGGATAAGGGACCCAGGGTTAATACCTGATACATGTACATACATACGTATATAAGCAGTTGAGGAATCACAACTATGGCAATGTACTTCGACTATGGAATGATTTTAGTATACGTCCAATTTGTGTTAGCTATATAGTCACAAGACAGCAACCCTAGACCAAGCAATTGTCATATAAAATTTTTCCCAGTACAGTGGCAACCAATAAGAGGAAAATAGGAAATAGTAACACACTAGTAGAGTTTCCATTGGTCAACAGTGTTGTCTGGTGTAACTAAAATAATGTGGGTGTTACCTAATATGGAACATGCTAAATGTGTATATAAGGAGCAGTGCTATGCACAAAGTTCATCATTAATCAGAGAATAAGCTACTCAACAATGAAACTGCTTCTTCTACTGACAAGTTTGGCTACTGCTCTACTGCTAGCTACAGCAATAGTAAGTCAATTGTTCTCACAGTAGTCACCATAATGATCACATTGTTATGTTATTCTCTATAGGATAATCCTACTCACCCATCATGTGGTAATTGTACATACAGTACATTCAGAGGAAACCCTGGACTACCAGGACCACAGGTACACACTACACTAGCTATTACATATTATGTGTAGTCATGTGTCTCCTCCTTCAACACCACCACTGTAGGGTCCTAAAGGTTATCCAGGTGATGATGGACCTCGTGGTAGGTCAGGTCAACCAGGTACTAATGGAGCTTATGGACCAAAGGGAGATGATGGTGACCAAGGTTATCCTGGACCCCGTGGTCCTAAAGGAGAATGTCTTCTCACTGATGGACAACCCGGCCCTCGAGGAGAAATGGGAGAACCAGGACATAAGGTGTTGTACTATAAACATCACTTAAACAAAGTTTATTTAACATCTTATCATTGTCATCTTAGGGTGTTACTGGATACAAAGGAGTTCGTGGTCCTAACGGTTACCAAGGAGAAAAGGTAACTACCACCCTAATACTATTTTAATGAACTATTTGCAATTGATCTCCTGCAGGGAAAATGTTGCCTGCATGCACCACCTGGATATCCTGTAAGTACAGTACCTATTACATGTGTGGCCTTTAACAATCAATAGCTGTAAATACATACAAATGACATTACATGGTCCACTATTATCTTGTTATCTGTTAATATTTAATTTGTTTTATACAGGGTATCCCTGGTGATGAGGGTCTTTGTGGTGAACCTGGAATGACAGGAGATCCGGTGAGTGAATGCAACTTTATATTCATATTTATTATTGTAATAATTTATGGTAATATTACAGGGTCCACGTGGTCCCAAGGGACAGAAAGGAAGTACCAAGGGACTTTGGAAGGTATGCTATAGTGAGTTTGTGAGGGTTTATCCAACATAATTATTCAGGGTTTTTTTGTATTTATGCAATGCATACTTGTAGCACAATGTAGACAATAGTCAAATGACTGTGTTAGTTGTGATGATGTTTTTTATCAATTTACAGATCAAAAAACAATTTGATAATCTGGTAAACTACCTTGGACTTCAGCTACAGTCATGTTGTAAGGCAGGTATGGATGATACAAAATGGTTGACAGAGACATAGTGATGAATACGTTTACCCTAATAGCTGGACATCAAGTCACATCAACAAAGAGAGCAACACGTGATGTAAACACTCGTACAACATCACAATACAATTGTCCTAAACAAGGCACAGTGAGTTCTTCAATATTACAACAACCAAACAATTGTTCATTACCTACTTTCAACACATTTAGTTTGTACAGGGAGAACATGGGCCTGAAGGACCACGAGGACCAAAGGTATGTGGACAAGTATATAGCATGTATACAGACATAAGACAGTCAACACACAATAACTATTGTGCAACTATATATAACACCTCTTATTAATACACCAATAGTATATAGATGTCATACTATTACTACAATAGGGAGAGATGGGTGATGATGGTAGTCAGGGACCTAAAGGATACAATGGAGTACCTGGAAAACATGGAGTTGCTGGTAAACCCGGAGATCAGGGACCACTAGGACCTTATGGACCTAAGGGATATCCTGGAGAGCTCCAACAATGTCAACAATGTACAGAAATTCCTGCAGTTAAAGGAGAGAAAGGAGACCAAGGTGAAACTGGAGACCAGGGACATCCAGGTTATAGGGGACCTCAGGGACCTCCTGGAGATGATGCTCAATGTCTCATTGGTAGACCAGGAACCAAGGGAATACGTGGTCCAGCAGGAAAAGATGGATTAAAGGGAGATATTGGTCCTGTTGGATATCCCGGCCTTCCAGGAGTTCAGGGTAACATTGAAAATGCCACACGTGTAGAAGAACTACTTGAATACATTGCCACCTTCCGCTCATCATTCTACCAATGTTGTTTTGGACAAGACTATGACTCACATCTTAAAAGAGCAATTGATGCTATAAACTTTGAAGTGAGAGAACGACGTGATGTTGGAACTACCAATGATGACAACACAACATGCAAATACTATGTGGATTATGAAGGTGGCAGTCCTTGTAGTCATTTCTTCTCATATTGTCCATTCAAGAAAGGAAAAATGGGATATGCCGGTCCACCAGGACCCAGAGGAGACCCCGGTAACCAAGGTTATCCTGGACCAAATGGACATGACGGACAAGATGGTAAACCTGGTCCTAAAGGTCAAAAGGGTAAGAGGGGACCACCTGGATTACAAGGACCTCCTGGAAATAACACCTATAAAGTTTGTCCTACACAAGGACCTAAAGGACAGAAGGGAGTGCCTGGTGAAAAGGGAGACAAAGGTCCTCGTGGTGATGTTGGTTATCCTGGTGCTAAAGGAGAAGCCTGTCCACCATCTGTTGGTCCTGATGGAGTACCAGGTGTGCCTGGTTATCCTGGAGTGAATGGAGAGAAGGGAATGAGAGGAGCACCTGGACCACAAGGAGAAAGAGGAGAACCAGGTGATGATGACATCACTCAAGAGCAGTTGGATGAGTACAAGTTACGTCTAGACCAACTGGCAAATATTGTAGCCACAAGGAGCTGCTGCTACAATCCTAACCACTAATACTTTACCACTGAACTACAAAAAATCTTTATTTATATTTCTGTGAACACGGATACTGTACGTATTTTTACATAAAATACTTTAAATATTATAAACATAGTTGCTGTTAGTATAACAATAGTTGGCATTCGTATAAAGTTTTTACGTGTAATGGTTATGTGGCTTTGATAACTGTACAGGAATCACATTAATAATTGTGACTTTAGACTGGTTGGATTTGGTTCATTGACCAGAGTGCTATGATACCCAGTAAGTCATTGACAAAGATGACTTACTACGTACCAGCTAGACTGCAGCTCACTAGCTATTCAACTGCTAACTGATCCATCCTATACCCAGTGACCCTTAATATGTATTCTGTGGTAGCACATGTACACACAAGTGTAATTATAATTTTTTTTAAAAGATATCTTAAAGTACTGGGTAATCATAGATTACAGGCTGTGTGGCTCCTCAGTAATAGTGCTGAAATGAATAGCATTTTTACCATAGGAATATAAGTTGTGAACAAAACAACCAATTATTTGATTATTCTTTAAGCACATGCCAACCGAGTAGTTAAATATCCAAATAATCATTTCTGCAGTCATAGGCGGATCTAGGAGGCACTGTCAGGGGGGGCCAAGGGGGGGCAAGAAGTTTTAGTGTACAACAGCATCTATTCCACTAAGAGGAATTCTAGTACACAGGTTATATTCAGTTGTATAACTATATTCAGTATAGCTGGATGAATGATAGACATACAATTGTAAGATTGTAGTTAGAGAAAAATTTTTAAAATTAGACCTCCTAGGTTTGAATTTGGGAGCATTTTTGGTAACATTTAGCTAAAACGTGTATGCTTGCAATGTATATAAAGATTAGTTAGCCTATCTGAGATAAAACCTGTTTGATGGTAAAGTGTAATAAATCAAAATATAAAGGTGTAGCTAGCATTGTTATGACATTAGAATTGTGACTGTTCTATTAGAGTAGTGACTGCTCTATTAGAGTATCTCGATCTTGGCACAAAAACTTAAACTTACTTTCTTTATAATGTACAGTATAACTGTAAAGTACATTTATAACTGTTGTCTTCTATTTACCCATTGGCTTTCTATACTTCTGAATACAGTATGAATGCATGATTCCAGTTTCTGGTATCAATATAGTACTGTGAGTCCAAGGGGGGCAAAGGAAGGGCCAGGGGGGGCACAGCACCCCTTGGCCCCCCCTCAGATCCGCCTATGTCTGCAGTACTCAATAACTTTCCTAGACTGTATAAGCTGTCTGTGGATCTGCATATTCAGTGTAGTGTTAGTTTCAAGTTAACACTATACTAACACTGCTTCACATGATTTCTGTAGCCTCCTGCAGGTCCTAGCAGGATGATTACTGATAAATCTTCAGCAATATGTGCTATTGTAATAAATGTCTTAGTAAAATGAGTAAAGGAGTTATGCATACATCAGTACATGTCGTTCTATATGATTTACAATCTTATTGATAACAAAAAAAATGACTTACTAGTAGTAGGTAAGAATGCAGCCACAGGTGTGCTTTTCACTACTTTTCATGCTGTATCATGAAAGTGCAGAATTTTTCTACTATACAAGGTGAATAATGGTTGGAACTGAAGTACGTAGCTTAGCAATAAGCCCAAGTTACTGAAAAGAATTGGCTTGAAACTTCAGAGTTAGATAGAAATGAAGTTGCATTTCATGAAACTTCGACAACTTTACAAACTATCACAAAAGCTCTTCAGACATAGATTGTGCACTAATGGAGTTTTAGGCTACCCTCTTTAAGTGATTTGGTTGTATCAAATTTGTTTTGTGCAACTGCACTTAATTGGTTCAGGGGTCATTCTGAAGACATTTATGGGGTTAGTTATTCCTAACCAATACTGCCAAGCTGATAACTAAAAGTTGTGTATGAATGAGAAGTGAGGTTGGTTTTGGGTGATATTTTTGGCATTACCAACTTTGTCTGTAGAAGAAGGGACATGACGTTATGATAAAAAAAAAGAAAAAGAATGTATTGCAAACATATGGGAATGCAAATTTAAGGTAACATGGTGCAGCAGTGAAAAGACTTCTGCTGTTAAATAGCATCAAAAGTTATCAGCCATCTATTAATATATGATTTAGCATCAGAAAATCAGGAAAATGTTGGTGTTATCATTTGGAAATTTCAGCATTTTATAATATTGCATTTCTAATACAAATGCAAATGTACATGCAAGAAATGCAATATTTATAAATACTGAAATTTCCAAATGACAGCACCAACATTTTCCTGATTTTCTGATGCTAAATCATATATTAATAGTTGGCTGATAACTTTTGATGCTATTTAACAGCAGAAATTGTTTCACTGCTGCTCCATGTTGCCTTAAATTTGCATTCCTATATGTTTACAATACATTCTTTTTCTTTTTTTAATCGTAACCATATGTCCATCCAAACTTGGTTATGGTATACTGTATGATAATGTTGTTTTGATGGTGTCAAAAACAGTTGACCCAAAACTAAAAGTGTCAGTATATTAAGCCTTACAACTATTTTCACTTTTACTCGGTGATAATTTTATTTCATAACTTAACCCAGTTTTGAGATTGCCAACTAGATTGACAATATTATACAAAAATTGCTGTATTCTAGTCCAATTGGATTTACAAAGACTTTTATACAAGCTACAAAAAGGAGAATCTGCAATGTGTATTAAGATAAATACAGCAGTTCCTCAGACTTTGATTATCCAAACAGTACGAATGATTGTTCTATTAGAGTATTTTTACAATTACTGAACATTTTCTGGCTGAACAGTGCTCTGTATAGTATAAGCTTATCTGACACACTTGTAATAGAACTGGCACACAGGTGTTTGGATATAATGGAGGTCCTCTCCATGTATGTAGATACACAAGCAAATTGAAATTTCAGATTTCAGCAGGTCTTTGAATGATTTAGTCTGATTATCTATTTAGCATAATGGATGACTGAGTTAAGACTAGATTATAACAGTTTAGTAGAAGGAGAGATAATTTATGTAGCATTAATACACACAGAATAAGTTATTACAGACACGTTTGGATGCATGTTCTGTAAAAGGATGAAGGTCATATTGTACAATTGGCTTTCATTGTATTGATCCAGAAGTGCTACTCAATAAAGTGATTTTATGCTAACATACTCTTAAGGAAACAGCTAAACCTTATGCACAACTTATGTATTGCCAAATCAGGATAAACAGACATGTAAGCAATTATTTACTGTTAATGTATAGCAATTTAGTATTGTCATGAGTAGTTATATCATTAAACTGCTACAACATGTTTGTAGTGTATATAGTAAGTGTACCATACAACATACCTAATAGGGGAATGTTGTGACTATACACAACCCTTATTTGGTAGTACTCTACACAATATTGCTGTACATGTTTACTATAAATACCTTGGGTCAATATACGTAAAAGCAGAAAGGAGAAAAAAGAAAACTTGAAACCAAGCAATAGGAGAGGGAAATTCTAGCTGTAGTATGTACTGAAGGTACAGCCAACATACACCTATTAGCTAGGTGTAGGTAGATAAGGGATACTGCAAAAAAGTGTTGTGCATAATTTACATGACAAGGTAGTAGTCAAATGTAAACCTGGTAGTCTAGACCTGGTAAATGTATAATATACCAGAATGAGATAGAGCAGAAATATGTTTTAATCAATTTGGAATGTTGTTAGAAGAAAAAGTCACTCCTATTCTTATAGCATGACATGTATTCTGCCTATATTTATCTGCTATGATATAACCATTCATCTGTTATTTTATGCATTTAACATCTCTCGTCCACATGCATACAGCATATTATATTCATGTACTACTTTTTAACTTTGCTCTTAGATATTTTCCATCAGTTGTATATAAAGATGCTGGAACTTTTCTGTATTCTGTTAACCTTTTTGAGTCAGTGTCAGTTTTTTCCTCTTCTCAGTTCACAAAAATCAAAGGGATCACATACACAAAATCATTTTTTAAGGTTCTGGCATGTCTTCTCAGTTAAGTTAGTCATATATAGTTTTAGCAACTAGTGTGTGTGAGCACAGACTCCACATGTACAATCAACAACTGCAGATCTTATTTAATGAAATCACTGTATGCTAACAAGGGTTGATAATTATCATGATCTCTTGCTAAGCATCATGAGGTTCCATTTGATGTGAATTGAGAGCTCTAGTGTATTATATACTTACGGTAGCACACAATACTACAGTAAAAAGATCTAGTGTGGTAGCTGCCATTACACCAGTAGTATTCATTCAGAATCAATTCCTATCCATATTCTTAGATGATCTCATTATTCTTCTAAAGAACTTCCTGGTTACCATAGTAATCTTGTCTAGCTTAATCATCATCACCACCACAACAATGAACACAATCTTTCCCAACATGTGAAAGTTGTCAACTTTGCTTGTGCTTCAGTTTCATGTTTCAGCAAAAGGTGAAACACCTCTATTGTCACAAAGTCTACATACCAGCATACACATGCAGTCATAAAAGTCTGGGATTAAAGTCTTATGACTAAAATAAAAGATTTTGTACTAAAACATGAAATGTATTATTTGTACAACATTATCTTTTGACTTGTAATGTACGTAATGTGTGCCACCCATTGAGATGCACTCAAGTACTGAAGAGTATGCTTAGATCTAATATTGCAAATACAGTAGATTTATGGACAATATTGTGAAGAAACTATCACCACTATTGTATACCATTGTTATTGTAGTTTTCTATAAGACAGCAATTAATAAATCAGCTATAATACTGTCTAGTTGTATGTATGTTTGTAGCTAGCTATATATGCATGTTGTTGAATTAAATTTAGATCAACAACTGCTTCTCAATTTTATGTTATAACTTGTTAGACCAACAACTTTATGTTATAACTTCAAAGCTGGTGCTATTCCAGCAGGTTGATGGGTGCAACATTTTTTGTTGAATGTGTGAATAAACAGCAACACATCTAACTAGACAATTCTAGTTTTTAAGTTGTTAATGGTTCACTTCATGTAGCATACGTATCTGGTATTAAACCAATTTCATACTTAACACTTTAACACCTCTGCTGTGTTTGGGTTTAGAATTTATCTTAATGTTGCATTTTTGCATAAGGAAAGTCTAGTTGAAATCATGTTTGCTTGTTATCTATACGTATTTCCTTTGTCCAAGTTGTGTCCTTTATTCTATAATTATACTACAGCTCTGTATAATTATAAGACATCCTTCCTTTCCAATTTATGATCTTCATATACCTGTATATCAGTACTCTGTGAATGAAAATAGAAAGGACATGAACTCCAGTACTGCCAACTACTAAGGATATGTAAAAGCCACCAATCGGATTGTGTTGTAGCTGTACCCAATAAGTGATAATTATTAATATACATATAAAGGCAGGTAGGGGTACTACCATTAAGTAATCCCATACAACTTTTATATCTACTTGAAAGGAAGCAGGTAAAAGTGACCTAAGTGCTAAGCTCACTACTGACCAAAGTTCAAGTCAATATAACCATTTCCAATCTGAAGTTATGAGTCATCAAAGTTGGTAAATTGGATGTGTGTGGAAGACCCCTTTTCATAACATACGCTATATGTGAACATTCATGTTTGACAATCAACTATTTTGATAAGTGGAATTATTGTATACAGCTACAGACATGGTATATATAAGTTGTGGTATAATGTTGTGATAGTAAACATTTTATGTACGTATATATTGTAAGCATTTGGAGAAATATAGTTGTATGTATGTATATGTATTTCTTTCAGCTTGTGGTTTAAATTGTCAATGGTAATATATGCTAATAAACAATGGCACTTTTTGAATTATGCAGGTTTTTCTTTACTTCTGAAACACCTAGCTGCAAACTTCAACAATGAATTGTATGGCTACCTTGAGGATTCCAAACAAAATTCCAGTGAAATGTCTAAATACGTAAGACATACATTGCTAAATTCTTCAAATCACCTTGTCTACACCTCTGTGGTTATTACATACATCATTCCTGTAGGGTTGTTCACAGCCAAAGATACAACATCCGTGTAGTCACGTTTGTTGTGCCTAATGACAATGTATTGCGCA
The DNA here is from genome assembly GCF_963678975.1 of Dysidea avara. Lineage (NCBI taxonomy): Eukaryota > Metazoa > Porifera > Demospongiae > Dictyoceratida > Dysideidae > Dysidea > Dysidea avara. Next base: position 10,553,529 of record NC_089279.1, on the reverse strand, counting down.
GACTTAAAGTTGTACAGTCACTTATGAGCAATATCATAAAGCTATTACTGGGACCGATGGTCAATAGCATTTTAAATGCATCTTTATAAATCCGTATGTATACATTATTGTAAAAATACATACTCTCGGTAATGTGCAACATTACTGGCAATTGGCAGTATGATGATCACTATTAACTACACTAATAAATTAATGTACATATAATTCTTAATTAGAATCAATTTCCCATATATATATTTCTATCATGGTGCATGACTGGCACATAATTAGTTGATGATCTCATTATTCTTTTAATCAACTTCATGGTTTTTATTCTGTAAACTTGTCTAAGTTAATATATAATCATCACCAACACAGCAATGAACACATTATAGCTAGTTCTTCAGCTCTGCTTGTGCTTCAGTTGTCTGCTTTGACAGAAGATGAGATACCTTCATTCAGTACTGCACATGTACTAAGTGTGATATAGTAGAGCTAATATACTACACTATATGCTTGGCATTATGGTAGTGTCTTGATATACTCCATACAGCTACATCTTCAAAAATGACAATGAAGATCAAGATGCATTGAATCATCTTTATATATGTATGTGTATAGCCAAGTAGTTCATATGTTTCCAGTCTAGTTGTATAGGTCATAAATTCTTGCAAATATACTTGTACATAATAAAGCACACTAACACACTATACTTTCATTAAATGTGTATGTGTTTGTTCTCATTTACTGTACACTACAGTGCATAGTCCACTACACAACTAGCATGTACATTCCAGCAAGGCAGCTGCTTCAGTGAACAAGGGTATTTACCATATATCATTATGCAATGAATCTGTTAATTTGTGTATGCAAGTGTGTACGTATTATAAATATTGTGTATGTTGCGTGTAGCTATACCAGAAAATCAGTGTCTCACTGTGTGGATTCAAATTCTGCTAAAATATTACAATATTACACCAGTTTTGATGGTCATATCACCAGTATAGGACACCATGGACAGATCATCTGGCACACACATAGCTATATGTACGTATGTACTTACTGAACTATTCTATAAATGTTTAGTTAGGCCATTCCAATTGTTAATTATGTTTTTGGTCCTTTGAAAATCAGTTTTAGGTGAGGGCGGACGGAATTCAGCAACAAAGCAACAATCAAGTGACCGCTCAATTAGAGTATTTTTGTGATTTACTGACTGTTCTATTAATTAATTGATTACTTAATTAATTAGTGATTATTGTACAGAACTCAAAGTTGAGTGTAAAAGTACAAATTAATTATAAAAATTAGTTAAACTGTTCTTGAATTGAAACAGGAAAATTTTGTAAATGTAACACCCAATTCAGAATCTTCAGTACATTGTTCAATTATAGAAACATCATCCACAGATATAAAGTATTGTCTATTTGAGTTGCCACCAATAGTCATATGTTTACATCTGTTCATGTGAACACTTGAAATTAATGCCTGCTATAGTCCCAAAGACGGTTGGGAACAAACGGTATAAGTGCCAAACTTCTACATTCTTACAAGTCCTGGTAATCTAAGGTATACAGCCACTGCATACATGGGGTTGAGGTGGCAGCCTTACACTTTATTTGCAATCCTGTCAAGTGTCACTTTCAAAATAGGTAAACACTTTATGTTAGCACCTCTTACCTCTCTGTGTCTGACTGTACCTGCCTGTATTTCCTGCATCTAAGTACTAAATATGATTACCAATTATTGGACACAGCTACAACACACACCAGTTTGTGGCTTTTGTTATAAGAACACATCCTTATGATGTCAGAAGGTGACAACGCTGAAGTGCATGTCCTTTCTATTTCATTTAGCTACTGTAACAGCTCAATGATCATTGATACAAAATGCAGTTGCATGCACATTCATAAACTAGAAAGAATTGCTCTGCAGAAACATATATGGAATTACATACATGTATATACTGTAGCAAGTATATAACTAGCAGTGTATCAAATATGTTATTACGTCTTAATTGGAATACCATGGAAACACACTTCAAGCATCTAAGACTTCAAATGTTGCACAAAATTACTCATAGTAGCCTGGATGTCTCAATACCTAACTATTAAACATATAGAGCTAGGCACAGCAGGGGAAGTGACCTTAAATTTATACAGGCAGACACAGCTATTGACGCATCGCATACAAGTACAGCTTTTTTCTTAGATTATGGAACAATCTACCAAGAGATACTATAAATTGTAACAATTTAGATACTTTTATTAAGGAACATTTAAATAACATTAGATTGTAACTTAGCATTAATTATTACACCTATTGTAACATACTCACTCATGTGAGTTCTACAAAATATTATTACCTATAATAATAATGATAATATTTAGACAGGCACAATTGACAAGTAGTAGGCATTCTTCATACATATTCATATGCACAACTAAAAGCTGAATTTAAAAAAAGTTAATCCCCACCATTTCTCCCACTATTCCTGGGAGGGGGGGTAGGAATAATATTGATAGGTACATTACTATGTGTACACAATTGCACATATATTATATACATTGTTTATTTAAATGCAATTTGTTTGGGTAGTCACTTCTGGTGGTTACTTATTCCACTGCCCATAAATATGGATCATGGAAATCTGTTATGGCTTTGTCTGGATAAGGGACCCAGGGTTAATACCTGATACATGTACATACATATATATGCAGTTGAGGAATCAAAACTATTGGCAATGTACTTCAACTATGGAATGTTTTAGTATTTGTGTTAGTCACATGACAGCAACCCCAATTGACATACATATAAAATTTTTCACAGCACCAATAAGAGGAAAATAGGAAATAGTACACACTAGTAGAGTTTCCATCGGTCAACAGTGTTGGCTGGAACAAATAATCTAAGTACTTTTTATTTCCGTTGCCCCTGTTCCAAATGTTTAAACATTCCAGCTCCTACAAACTATTTTATTCTTTAACTTGTACTCTTTATAGCTACCCCTTGTAATTATTATTTGTAGTTATATAGCTTATTGTAATTTGTAAGTAATTAATTATGGCTACCAGTGCAAGACACTGGTAGACCTTCAGTTCTGTAATTTAATTGTTATAAGCTCTTAAATATTGTTTAATTTTGTTTATTGATCTGTACAGTTCTGTAAAGTATTAATAAATAAAAAACTAAATAATGTGGGATGTTACCTTATTTGGAACATGCTAAATGTGTATACAAGGAGCAATGCTATGGACAAATTTCATCATTAATGAGAGAATAAGCTACTCAACAATGAAACTGCTTCTTCTACTAACAAGTTTGGCTACTGCTCTACTGCTAGCTACAGCAATAGTAAGTCAATTGTTCTTACACTAGTCACCATATTGATCACATTATTCACTATAGGATAATCCTACTCACCCATCATGTGGTAATTGTACAAACAGTACATTCAGTGGAAACCCTGGACTACCAGGACCACAGGTACACACTACACTAGCTATTACATGTTATGTGTAGTCATGTGTCTCCTCTGTCACCGCCACCACCACTGTTGGGGCCTAAAGGTTATCCAGGTGATGATGGACCTCGTGGTAGGTCAGGTCGACCAGGTACTAATGGAGCTTATGGACAAAAGGGAGATGATGGTGACCAAGGTTATCCTGGACCCCGTGGTCCTAAAGGAGAATGTCTTCTCACTGATGGACAAACCAGCCCTCAAGGGGAAATGGGAGAACCAGGACATAAGGTGTTGTACTACAAATATCGCTTTAGCAAAGTTTAGTACTGGATACAAAGGAGTTCGTGGTCCTAAAGGTTACCAAGGAGAAAAGGTAACTACTACCCTAATACTATTTTAATGAACTATTTGCAATTGATCCCCTGTAGGGAAAATGTTGCCTGCATGCACCACCTGGATATCCTGTAAGTACAGTACCTATTACATGTGTGGCCTTTAACAATCAATAGCTGTAAATACATACAAATGACATTACATGATCCTCTATTATCTTGTTATCTGTTAATATTTAATTTGTTATCTACAGGGTATCCCTGGTGATGAGGGTCCTTGTGGTGAACCTGGAATGACAGGAGATCCAGTGAGTGAATACAAATTTATATTCATATGTACCACTCTGCGTGGGCAGTTCAAAGGCACCGCCAGTGCCATAATTTGTATATTGCACTGCTGCAGACCGCAGCGAGTGCATTATAACTTATAACGCACTGGTTGCGGTTTTGTAGACCACAACGAGTGCATTATAAGTTATAATGCACCGACCGCAGTGCAATATACAGATATTACACTGGCTGCGGTTTTGTGCAGCATAGCACAAGTGCCGGTGGCGAAGACCACTACGACACCTCACCTAATAGGTGGAAGGACACTTCACAGATCACTCGAATTCTTTTATAGCCTGACATGTAAAGGTCGATTGTGGGCCATAACGTCACCAATACGTATATTAATGTTTACAAGCAGCCAATGGCGATCGAAAAAGCCAACACGGGTGGCCACAACTCTAGTCTACATATATATAAACGTACTTATACACCTTACTAATCTGGTGCCATCTTAGCCCAGATTAAACTGTAGTCCACTTCGACAATGACTCAATAAAACAAATATATTCTAAATAATACTAACCTTTACGTTCGATTGTGGTAACCAGTTTTGTCATGCCACCAGATTCGAGTTTAGCCAGTGTGAATAGTAAGAATTAGACTAGTATCGTTTAGTAGTTGGGTTTTGTTTACTTAAAACGTCTATTTAGCTACTTTTTTCGCTCGAGGGAATCACTATGGCGATTAGTCTGGCGCTTAGTCTATATGGCGATTGAGTGATCACGCTGGCATGTTGAGCACTACATAATGAGAGTCGAACAGTGAATGCAGGTTAGTGATATAACCCATAGCGTACTAGCTTTCAATGTCTCAGGTGGTTGCAGTACTGCAGGGGGGACGTCATCGCAACGTCCGGCTTGGTTACCCACAATCGATGTTAGAAACCTGGCCTTTATAAGTGTTACAGCTGTCTTGTGAGACTCTCCCCACCTATTAGGTGAGTGGTACATAACAGTTATACAACGTGCACTCGTGCTCTGCCTGTATAAACGCACTTGCCTTCGGGCCTAACGACCCTCAGGCTCGTGCGTTTATATCAGGCAGAGCACTCGTGGCCGTTGTATAACTATATAATATTATTGTTATAATTTATGGTAATATTACAGGGTCCACGTGGTCCCAAGGGACAGAAAGGTAGTACCAAAGGACTTTGGAAGGTATGCTATAGTGAGTTTGTAAGGGTTCGTCCACCATAATTATTCACATTATGTTTTTGTATTTACATAATGTATACTATTAGCACAATATAGACAATAGTCAAATAACTGTGTTAGTTGTGATGATGTTTGGTATCAATTTACAGATCAAAAAACAATTTGATAATCTGGTAAATTACCTTGGACTTCAGCTACAGTCATGTTGTAAGGCAGGTATGGATGATACAAAATGGTTGACAGAGACATAGTGATGAATACATTTACCCTAATAGCTGGATATCAAGTCACATCAACAAAGAGAGCAACACGTGATGTAAACACTCGTACAACATCACAATACAACTGTCCTAAATAAGGCACGGTGAGTTCTACAATATTACAACAACCAAACAATTGTCCATTGCATACTTTCAACATATTTAGTTTGTACAAGGAGAACATGAGCCTGAACGACCACAAGGACCAAAGGTATGTGAACAAGTATATAGCATGTATACAGACATAAGACAGTCAATACACAATAACCATTGTGTAACTATAACACATCTTATTAATACACCAATAGTACATAGATGTTATACTATTACTACAATAGGGAGAGATGGGTGATGACCTAAAGGATACAATGGAGTACCTGGAAACATGGAGTTGCTGGTAAACCTGGAAATCAGGGACCACTTTATGGACCTAAGGCTTATCCTGGAGAGTTCCAACAATGTCAACAATGTACAGAAACTCCTGCAGTTAAAGGAGAGAAAGGAGAACAAGGTGAACCTGGGGACCAGGGATATCCAGGTTACAGGGGGCCTCCCGGAGATGATGTTCAATGTCTCATTGGTAGACCAGGAACCAAGGGAATACGTGGTCCAGCAGGAAAAGATGGATTAAAGGGAGATATTGGTCCTGTTGGATATCCCAGCCTTCCAGGAGTTCAGGGTAACATTGAAATTGCCACACGTGCAGAAGAACTACTTGATACATTGCCACCTTCCGCTCATCATTCTACCAATGTTGATTTGGACAAGACTATGACTCAAATCTTAAAAGAGCAATTAATGCTATAAGTTTTGAAGTGAGGGAATGATGTGATGTTGGAACTACCAATGATGACAACACAACATGCAAATACTATGTGGATTATGAAGGTGGCAGTCCTTGCAGCCATTTCTTCTCGTATTGTCCATTCAAGAAAGGAAAAATGGGATATGCCGGTTCACCAGGACCCAGAGGAGACCCCGGTAGCCAAAGTTATCCTGGACCAAATGGACATGATGGACAAGATGGTAAACCTGGTCCTAAAGGTCAAAAGGGTAAGAGGGGACCACCTGGAAATAACACCTATAAAACTTGTCCTACACAAGGACTTAAAGGACAGAAGGGAGTGCCTGGTGAAAAGGGAGACAAAGGTCCTCGTGGTGGTGTTGGCTATCCTGGTGCTAAAGGAGAAACTTGTCCACCATCTGTTGGTCCTGATGGAGTACCAGGTGTACCTGGTTATCCTGGAGTGAATGGAGAGAAGGGAATGAGAGGAGCACCTGGACCACAAGGAGAAAGAGGAGAACCAGGTGATGATGACATCACTCAAGAGCAGTTGGATGAGTACAAGTTACGACTAGACCAACTGGCAAATATTGTAGCTACAAGGAGCTGCTGCTACAATCCTAACCACTAGAACTGTACTACTGAACTACAAAAAATGTTTATTTATATTTCTATGAACACGGATACTGTACATATTTTTAAATAAAATACTGTAATGAATTTAAACACTATAAACATAGTTGCTGTTGGTATAAAAATAGTTGGCGTTCATATAAAGTTTTTACATGTAATGCATGGTTACATGGCTTTGGTAACTGTACAGGAATCACATTAATAATTGTGACTTTACACTGGTTGGATTTGGTTCATTGACCAGAGTGCTTACTGTACATATGGTACTCGGTAAGTCATTGACAAAGATGACTTACTATGTACCAGCTCACTAGCTATTCAATAATATTGTTAACTGACTCAGTGACCCTTAATATTTATTCTGTAGTAGCACATGTAGCTACACGCAAGTGCAATTGCAATTTAAAAAAAATGAAATTTTAAAGTACTGGGTAATCCTAGATTCTAGGCTGTGTGGCTCCTCAGTAATAGTGCTGAAACAATAGCATTTTTACTATTTGAATAGTTGTGAACAAAACAACCGATTATTGACTATTCTTTAGGCTGTTGCTATTGTTCCGGCAGTCATGTGAAGAAAATAAAACTAAGACAAAAAAGGGTCCTGAAATGAAAACAACAACAATACAAAATCCTTGACCAGGAAACAAACCCGGGAGCTCCAACATGTGAAGCAGGGTCATAGCCACTGTGCTACGTGGCTGCCAGCTACCCACCTCCCTTAGTTTCTACCTTATATGTTTCCGAGTGGAGTAGCTTCTATATATTGAAGCCGTGACAGAGGTGAAGAATGATGCGTGCATTGCACGTACTGCGGTTGGAGAAAAGGCACGTCTCGGGATGAAGCGACGTCGAACAGTGAAAAAATCAAGCCCGTAGCCTAGCTTATCCATTGTCGAGTTATGCGTGGCTCAGAAGGCATCACTGAGCTAGCTAGTTGGTTAAATAGTTAGCTAGTCAGTAGAAAATAAGAATTTTTTTAAAATTCCATAGAAGCTTGTTGGAAGAGTTTGGGGTCACTCTGAAGGCATTTTTGGGCTTGATTATTATGATTATTATTATTACTGAGCAGTCAGCCCTGCTGGTGTGCTCAGATTTGCCCGAATGCATGTAACACAAGTACAATAATGATTGTAGTCCAGTTCTAAAAAAATGTCAGCATCTGCAACTTCAACAAGATCTACTGGTAAGGAGTTCCAATCATTAATTGTTCTTGAAAAATAACTATTGTGGTGTGCTGTGGTAGATACATGTGGTAAGATGTAGTGCAGTAGATGGTACTGTCTCGTGGATCGTGATGTTGGTAGGTAGTATGGAGGAATTGTAAGTGATATTTGTTGGTAAAAAATTTTGTGTAAAGTTTGTAGTCGAGATAATTTGCGGCGAGTCTGGAGAGTTGGCCATGAAAGCTGATTTAACATTGAGGTGACAGAACTAAGTCTACCATAATCATTCATTACCCAGCGTGCTGCTCTTCGTTGTATTTTTTCTAGCTCTACAATATCTCCAGTTTGGTGAGGGTCCCAGACGTCAGATGCATATTCTAGTTGTGGCCTGACCATTGTTAGATAAGCAGATTCTTTAACTTGTTCTGAACATTTGTTTAAGTTAAGGTATATGCTGATATTTTGGGTCAGGTTGTATTAAGGGTCGCATAGCTTAAAATATGCTCAGAGGGTTAAATCCTGTAGATTTAGAAAGAAATGAATGATAGTACTTCAGATCAACATAGACAGTGATCATAAGCTAACCACAAATCCAATTAAGAGATAACTTAGTTCATTAAGCAGGAATACTGCTCTGGATTAGCTACATGTACCTCTTACCATGTAGTAAGGAGCATGAAGATATAACGTGCAAAAAGCAAGTCAACCATGGTGTTTTGAATGCCATTAGAGTGCCTGTAAATATTTCCACAACATTTACCATAATTGAATATAAAATAATTAATTTATGAAGTAATGAATATTATGACCCATAATACCCCCATATGACTCATAATAGGAGCACATATGACTCATAATAGGAGCACATATGACTCATAATAGGACCACATATGACTCATAATAGGAGCACATATGACTCATAATAGGAGCACATAAAGTACTTTAGAGAAATGATCATACAGCCCACCACATGATAGGATAAGTTTTGAAATTTTAGGATAGTGTAGTTTATGGTTACACCTTTGCCTACAAGTAGTATGAAAAATTGGGGTCACATTATTAGGTGATAGGAATGTTTTTAACCTAAGTGACTCATGATACCCACATATACCTTACGTTTCAGGAAATTAAGTGTTTTAGATGCTTTAGTAACAATATTAGAAATGTGTGGTGACCAAGATAGTGATGTATTAAGGATTACTCCCAAGTAACTGTTGAAGTAAGTATGTTGATCAGATAGATTTAAGATGTGATTATTGAGGGTATAGACGTGATTGAATGGTGTCAAGGATCTTGTACAACATATGACAGTACATTTACTAACATTGAATCTAAGTTGCCAGGTGTTTGCCCATTCTGATAACCTATTCAGGTCTTCTTGAAGCATGTTGGCATCTTCTGCACTGTTAATAACTCTGTAAAGTAGACAATCATCAGCAAACAAGTGGAGTGGTGAGTTGATATCTTTAGTAATGTCATTAATGTACAACAGAAACATTAATGGTCCGAGCACTGTGCCTTGTGGTACTCCAGAAAGCACCGGTACTGGACTTGAGGATTCGCTATCTAACACAACACACTGGGAGCGGTGAGTAAGCCAAGTTTGGATCCAATTGTAACTATTACCATTAATTCCATAGAATCTTAATTTGGTTAGTAGTCGCTGGTGTGGTACTGTGTCAAATGCTTTGGAAAAGTCTAATAGGATGATGTCTATTTGTTTTTGGTGGTCTAAAGCAAAGGAGATATCTTCAGATAGTGTGATGAGTTTGGTTATACACATGAATGGTTAGCTCTGAATCCATGTTGATTTTCAATTAATATGTTGTTCTGATTCAGGAGGTTCATGATAGAGTGATGTATGATATGCTCCATGACTTTAGCACAAATGGAGGTTAATGAAATAGGACGATAATTAGCAACATTACTACGACTACCCTTTTTATGTACAGGACATATATTAGGTTTTAGCCAGTCATTTGGTAAAAGACTTGTAGATAGAGATTGAGTAAAAATTATATGTAATATCGGTGTTATTTCATCTGCACAGTGCTTTAAGATGTAAGGTGATATACGGTCTGGTCCACTGGCCTTGTGTTCATCAAGTGATGTAAGTAATTGGTATATTCCAGCTTGAGAAATAGATATATCAGGCATGTTGGGTACATCAGTATGATTATCCATAGTTGGTATTGTTGACAGGCTTGGCTATGCCTAATCAATACTGCTAAGCTATTATGAAGGAACTGACTGAATTTGAGGCCGGGTATACAAAAATCTGGTGCTGTGATTCTAGTCCAATTGGATTTACAGGTAACAATGACCCTTTATACCAGCTATACTTTTTGAGGTTTTCAAAAAGGAGAATCTGCAATGTGGATTAAGATAAGTACAGTAGTTCCTCGGAACAGGAGTTGATAATGTATACCATGACCTCTTGCTAAGCATTGTGAGGTTCCATTTGATGTGAATTGAGAGCTCTAGTGTATTGTAATTGTAATATTTAAACAGGGAGTCCACTCAGCTTAAGCTGATTTCAGTGGAACCCTGTACACACTGACAGCATACAAAAATACACAACACAAATATACACACCAGCAAACAAGATACTTAATTAAAATGCAAATACTTAAAATGATGACAAAGTGGTAGCCTGTACAACCAGCGGCGGAGGAAGTAGTTGATATGAGGGGGGGCTGGGCTGACCCAGACTTATTTCTATAGTTTGGTAAGGTGAGACCAAAAACAACAACAACAAAAAAAAAAAAGTCACAACCAACTGACAAGAGCTTTTCACCTCACCAGCTACCATTTCTAGCTGATAAACTACATAAAAATCCTTTTTTATAGCTCGCTACACACTGACTACTTTATTAGAGTGACTGCTCTATTAGAGCATCTCGATCTTTATCACGGTTTTCAGCCCCACTCCAAGAAAGATAATTTCGGTGTGATATCATTCTGAGGAGGGGCTAAGCCCCCCCTCAGCAGACCGAGGGGGGCTTTAGCCCCCTAGCCCCCCCCTTTCCGCCGCCTATGTGTACAACAAACTCTTCCATAAATCATTCCATGATAAAAGAAACTTCTTTTACCAAAGTTAGTGGTAACTCTGGGAATAAATAGGCGACTAATATTATGTCCACGATAACCTGTCACATTTTTAGAACACTGAAAAACATTGAGGGGGAATAGTTGATTATTTACAGACTTGTTATATATATACTTATACTTAAGGCATAGCATACAATACTATACAGTAAAAAGATCTAGTGTGGTAGCTGCCATTACATCAGTATGGTATTCATTCAGTATCAATTCCTATCCATAGTCTTACACAATCTCATTATTCTTCTATACAACTTCCTGGTTACCATAGCAATCACATCTGGCTTAATCATCATCACCACCACAACAATGAACACAATCTTTCCCAATGTCAACTTCACTTGTGTTTCAGTGTCATGTTTCAGCAAAAGGTGAAACACCTCTATTGTCATTAGTCTACATACCAGCATACACACGCAGTCATAAAAGTCTGGGATTAAAGTCTTATGACTATAAAGTAAAAGATTTTGTACTAAAACACGAAATGTATTATTTGTACAATATTACCTTTTGACTTATAATGCCGTACCTAATGTGTGCAGCCCATTGAGATACACTCAGGTGCTGAAGAGTATGCTTAGCTAATATTGCAAATAGACTTATGGGCAATATAAGTAAAAGTGAAGAAACTATCACCACCACTGTATACCACTGTTATTGCAATTTTCTATAAGATAGCAATTAATAAATCAGCTATAATACTGTCTAGTTGTATGTATGTTTGTAGCCATACAGCTATGCACGTTGTTGAATAAAGTTAGATCAACAACTACTTCTCAATTTTATGTTATTGAACTTGTTAGACCAACAACTTAATGTTGTAACTTCAAAGCTGGTGCTATTCCAGCAGGTTGGTGAGTGCAGCGTTTGTTTGTTGAATGTGTGAATAAGCAGCAACACATCTAACTAGACAATTCTAGTTTTTAAGTTGTTAATGGTTCACTTCATGTAACATACTTATCTGGTATTAAACCAATTTCATGCTTAACACCTCTGCTGTATTTGGGTGTAGAATTTATCTTAACGTTGCACTTCTGCATAAGGAAAGTCTAGTTGAAATCATGTTTGCTTGTTATCTATTATACGTATTTCATTTGTCCAAGTTGTTTCCTTTATTCTATAATACTAACTCTGTATAATTATAAGACATCCTTCCTGTACAATTTATGATCTTCATATACCTGTATACCAGTACTCTGTGAATGAAAATATAGAATGGACATGAACTCCAGTACTGCCAACTACTAAGGATGTGTAAAAGCAACCAATTGGATTATGTTGTAGCTGTAGTGACCCAATAAGTGATAGTTATTAATATACATATAAAGGCAAGTGGGAGTATTACCATTAAGTAATCACAGACAACTTTTATATCTAATTGACAGGAAACAGATAAAAGTGCATATGAGTCTGTCTCAAACAATGTACAGTATGTATGTGTACTAGCAAGAGTTCATAATATAAAAAGAGAAGAGAGTGTCCTACTTCAGTATAGCCTGTACAAACGTATATCTCGAAGTAATACAGTAAAACTTTGATTTCTTTAGGATATCATGTCAACACATACAGTGTTAAAGAGTATTGACAATGACATCAGTGGACTGCTTATTGAAGCCATAACTACAACAGCCATTGAAACTTAATGCTGAGTAGAGACCTGACCAACAAGCACATTGAAAGTGACTATAGGTATTGCATCATAACTTTGAGATTCGCATTTGTGCAGGCTATACTGTAGTGATGTGCGATATATCAAAAAAATATCGATTTCGCGATAATTTTGTCGATATCGTTATCGTATCGATTTTCGATACTGCTTTAGCAGATTTCGATATTTATCGAAAAGGTAATATTTTGCGATAATTATCGAAGAATATTTCGATAAATCTACAGCATTTAGCTAGAAATGAAGGTTGGTTCTGTACTATCTAGCCACTTTAAAAGCTTGTCTACCAGTTTCCTAGGCTTATTATTAGTTTTATGCAATATTTTGTGTGTAAAGTGTATTTCAAGCATATTTATAAATATCGGCCGCCTATGCAATTACACCACCCACACAATTAAAAATTATCGAAAATCGTATCAAAATTTTGATATTTACCCCAATATCGTATCGATAACATATCGAAATAAAAATCCTGATATCGCACACCACTACTATACTGCAGTAGGACACTCTTCTCTCTTTTTTATATTATGAACTCTTGGTACTAGCTATCAAGGACAGAATTCCATATTTTATGTAACTGGATTTGCAAAAAGGGATCTTCCACATACATCCAATTCTATGATTTAAAAAGTAAAGAAACACAATCCTGAAATTTTCTCCATCCACTAAGCCATGTTGGTGCTCACTACTGACCAAAGTTCAAGTCAATATAACCATTTCCAATCAGTTATGTGTCATCAAAGTTGGTAAATTGGATGTGATATGGAAGACCCCTTTTCACAACATATGTACATACAAATACATTATATATATATTTTGAGATGAACATTCAAGTTTGACAATTAACTATTTTGAGAAGTGGAACTATTGTGTGCAGCTGCAGACATGGTATATATAAGTTATGGTATAATGTTGTGATATAAAACATTTTATGCATGTATTGTAAGCATTTGGAGAAATATAGTTATATGTGACCCGGTCTGCGAAAAGGGCTCTTATAGCCTTTCCAATTATCCATGTTTGGCTAATCGTAACTCCTAATCTACTAACGCTATCACCATGTAATTACACCCACAGCTACTGCCAGGTTAGGGTTGTTGAGTGACCAAATTGTAGGCTTGTACCATATTCACCAGTCAAGTTATGGGTTACCGTATATATGCAATTGGAAAGGCTATAAGAGCCCTTTTCGCAGACCGGGTCACATATGTATGTATATGTGTATTTCTTTTAGCTTGTGGTTTAAATTGTCAATGGTAATATATAGCTAATAAACAATGACACTTTTTGAATTATGCAGGTTTTTCTTTACTTTTGAAATACCAAGCTGCAAACTTCAACAATGAATTGTATAGCTACCTTGTGGATTTCAAACAAAATTCCAGTGAAATGTCTAAAAACATAAGACATACATTGCTAAATTCTTCAAATCCCGTAGTCTCTCCACTTCTGTGGTTATTACATACATCATTCCTTTGGGGTTGTTCACAGCCAAAGAAAGACATTTCTTCTATCCTCAATACAACATCCGTGTAGTCACATTTGTTGTGCCTAATGACAATGTATCATGCAGACTTAAAGTTGTACAATCACTTGTGTGCAATATCATAAAGCTATTACCGGGACCAATGGTTAATAATATTTTTTATGCATCCATATAAATCTGTATGTATACATTATTGTAAAAATACATAGTATAAACTCGGTAATGTGCAACATTACTGACAATTGGCAGTATGATGATCAGTATTAGCTACACTAATAAATTAATGTATGTAGAATGTTTATAATTCTTAATTAGGATCAAGTTCTCATACATGTTTCTATCACATGATAACCATGAGACACAACTGGCATGTAATTAGTTGATTATCTCCAATGGCAGATCCGGGATAGGGCATTTGGGGCAAATCCCCCCATCCTCTGTGGAGAGCCATACTTCTTGTGACAGAAATACTACTCACCTTGTCCAACAAAAAAAATCAACTTCTAATAATTTATGAAACTGCATATTACCACTGTAAACTCACCTGAAACCAAAGTTAAAACAGTTGTCATAATCGTTACCCAGCACCTTCGTATGTACTAAGCACCTCTAAAAATATTTCCACTGCCTTTTTAAGACTTCACAAATATCTGCAAAGGCCATAATGCCAAAAATCAACCTGCTAAGGAGTGATCATTACTACTTCAATAAATACAGCAACTAACAAGAGCTATAGAATCTGCTCTCCCCAGCCACCTACAGCCTGTTTGTGTCCCTCCCCTTGCCAGCTTCTGGATCCGCCCCTGATCTCATTATTCTTTGAAACAACTTCATGATTTTTATTGTGTAAACTTGTCTAAGTTAATAATCATCACCACGACAACAATGAACACATTATAGCTAGTTCTTCAGCTCTGCTTGTGCTTCAGTTGTCTGCTTTAACGGAAAGATGAAATACCTTCATGCAGTTACTGCACACTAAGTGTGATATGGTAGAGATAATATACTACACTATATGCTTGGCATTATGGTAGTGTTTTGATATACTCCATACAACTACATCTTCAAAAATAACAATGAAGATCAAGATGTATTGAATCATCTTATATACGTATGGGTATAGCTAAGTAGTTCATATGTTTCCAGTCTAGTTGTATGGGTCATAAATTCTTGCGAGTATACTTGTACACAACAAAGCACACCTATAGTATCACATATTATAATAAGTAGCCATACTTTCATTCAGCATTTTTAAATGTGTAGATTAGTGACGTGTTTGTTCTCATTTACTGTACACTAAAGTGCATAGTCCACTACACAACTAGTTATGTACATTCCAGCAAGGCAGTTGCTGCAGTGAACAAGGGTATTCACCATGTATATAATTATGTAATGAATTTGTGTGTGTATTTATAAATATTGCATATGTTGTGTGTACACTAGAAAATTAGTGGCTCAGTGTGGATCCCTGCTAAAATATTACAATTTGACACCAGTTTCATACTAATTAGCTACTGGTCATACCACCAGTATAGGACAAGGTGGACAGATCATCTGGTACTACAAAGCTACATACGTAAATACTAGACCTATTCTACGTATATTATGTTCAGTTAGTAAGAATGTTGGGAAATTTAATATATTGTTTCACCATTTAATGTATGGATTCACATACTTTATACACTTCCTGTGTAAGGCTGCAAGAGGATACTTCAAGCATCCTCCTCATCACCACATTTTGTACAGGACTTATATTATTAGTGGTCAAAATGCATGTTGATATGCACTGTACCAGTACAACTGCTAATGTTCCATAGCTGTGTGAGAGGAGGTAATTGGTCAACGATTAGCTAAATGAAACACATTTTCATTGCCACAAAAATAAGATATATCACAGTAGAGGTAGAATATCAACATGAGTCCAAGGCAAAGCTAAGGATTAGTGTCAATAACTACATATAACAATCTACAACTGCTGTGAAATAACTGGCTTCTATCCTTGTGAAAGACTTGCAGGCACTTTAAATATGGCTTTAGCTACCTAGGGCTAATAACAAGCTTAAATTGCTGATGCTGTATTACCTATGCAATTCTTTGCTACATTTGCTGTAATTTGTACACACAAAAGTGATAATTACACACCTTACCAGACTGTGTAGCAGTTACTGCCAGGGCAATAGCTATGTATCATACAATCAAGTGTTAATAAACACTTCGAAGTATGACTTCACTGGATATAAAATTAACGTAGATATGTACATGACCTAAAATAGATGTTTCTAAGTGTTCAAATATATAAAGTAAGTTCACTTATCACTATTTGACCACAAATATATCATTGTTTCACCATAACAGGCAGTGCATATGCAATTGAAGGGGTCAGTGGAAAAAGAGGACATGTGCCATTTTAATTTTTTTTTAATTTTCTAAAAATTAGAATGGCTACAATATTATCACTAAGAGTACTTAAACGTTTATGGCAGTCTCAAATCAATTTTTAGCAAATACTACAATAATTCAATCATGTCCCAAAATTGTGTTTAATTCCCACCATGGGGTGAATTTTCAAATGGCACTTGTCCCTTTTGCCACTGGCCCCTTCAATTATAAAGTGGAACTTATAGCCTGCTATACAGCTGTTCACATGAACACTTAGAATTATACCTGCTCATGCGTAACTTGACCATTTGAAGTTGACAATAGTCCCAAAGACTGTTTGGCATAAGTTCACACAAATAAACCAAGAGACCTTTATGATCAGGATCAAACACTATAGGTGACCGGTCAATCCAAACACATTATCATTTTATAATGCATAACAAAAATCAAAACATTTTAGCACATCTTTTAGTCAGTAGTATAGTAACAGTAAAAATATCCATCATATCTTAAACTTCAACATTCTAATTTAACGTACAGCTACAGCCGCTACATACTGTACATTGGTTGAGGTGGCAGCCTTACACTTTATTTGGATCCTGTCAAGTGTCACTTTCAAAATAGGTAAACACTTTATGGTAGCACCTCTTACCTCTCTGTGTCTGACTGTACCTGCCTGTATTTCCTGCATCTAAGTACATAATATGATTACCAATTATTGGACACAGCTACAACATGCACCAGTTTGTGGCTTTTGTTATAAGAACACATCCTTATGATGTCAGAAGGTGACAACGTTCAAGTGCATGTCCTTTCTATTTCATTTAGCTACTTAACTGTAACAGCTCAATGATCATTGGTACAAAATACAGTTACATATGCACATTCATAAACTAGAAAGAATGGTTCTGCATAACCATATATGGAACAACATACATGTATATAGCAAGTAAGACTTAGAGTGGCACAATTGATAAGAAGTAAAGATATTAAGTATTCTTCATTTTTCATACAATAAGATATGACATTTTGAAATTTGTGGTTTTCCCATACATATCTATGTGAGGGGCTACAGTTGCCCCTTCTGGGTAATTACAAAAATGAGGTACTTTAACATATGCAAAAACCAAAAATTCAAAAGTATAATTTTACATAATTTTTAGGTGTGAATGTCAACAACAATCTTTTCAAGTTTTAAATGGATAGTGTATATAGGTCATAAGATATGACATTCTTTGAATCTCATGATTTGTGCGATTATCGAGAAGGGGCAAGTGTTGGCCCTCTCATTGACAGTGTGTGTGAAAATTGCAACTTCAGAATCTCATATCTCATGACTTATATGTGCTATCCTTTTAAAACTTGGAGAAGTGACTTAAGACACTGACACATACAAATATGTAAAAATTAGGTTGCTAGGGACAACAGTCGATTTTTTCATTATTAAGAAATTTGTCTATTGCACATACACATTGATTACTTGAATGTAATTTGTTAGGGTAGTCACTTCTGGTGGTTACTTATTCCACTGCCCATAAATATGGATCATGGTTATATATCTGTTATGGCTTTGCCTAGATAAGGGACCCAGGGTTAATACCTGATACATGTACATACATATATATGCAGTTGAGGAATCAAAACTATGGCAATGTACATCAACTATGGAATGTTTTAGTATTTGTGTTAGTCACATGACAGCAACCCCAATTGACATACATAATAAAAAAATTCACATCGCCAATAAGAGGGAAATAGGAAATAGTAACACACTAGTAGAGTTTCCATTGGTCAACAGTGTTGTCTGGTGCAACTAAAATAGTGTGGGATGTTACTTTATTTGGAAAATGCTAAATGTGTATATAAGGAGCAGTGCTATGCACAAAGTTCATCATTAATCCGAGAATAAGCTACTCAACAATGAAACTGCTTCTTCTACTAACAAGTTTGGCTACTACTCTACTACTAGCTACAGCAATAGTAAGTCAATTGTTCTCACAGTAGTCACCATAATGATCACATTGTTATGTTATTCTCTATAGGATAATCCTACTCACCCATCATGTGGTAATTGTACATACAGTACATTCAGAGGAAACCCTGGACTACCAGGACCACAGGTACACACTACACTAGCTATTACATGTTATGTGTAGTCATGTGTCTCCTCCGTCAACACCACTACTGTAGGGTCCTAAAGGTTATCCTGGTGATGATGGACCCCGTGGTAGGTCAGGTCAACCAGGTACTAATGGAGCTTATGGACCAAAGGGAGATGATGGTGACCAAGGTTATCCTGGACCCCGTGGTCCTAAAGGAGAATGTCTTCTCACTGATGGACAGCCCGGCCCTCGAGGGGAAATGGGAGAACCAGGACATAAGGTGTTGTACTGCAAACATCACTTAAGCAAAGTTTAGTTAACATCTTATCATTGTCATCTTAGGGTGTTATTGGATACAAAGGAGTTCGTGGTCCTAAAGGTTACCAAGGAGAAAAGGTAACTACCACCCTAATATTATTTTAATGAACTATTTGCAATTGATTTCCTGTAGGGACAATGTTGTCTGCATGCACCACCTGGATATCCTGTAAGTACAGTACCTATTACATGTGTGGCCTTTAACAATCAATGGCTGTAAATACATACAAATGACATTACATGGTTCACTATTATCTTGTTATCTGTTAATATTTAATTTGTTGTCTACAGGGTATCCCTGGTGATGAGGGTCCTTGTGGTGAACCTGGAATGACAGGAGATCCAGTGAGTGAATACAAATTTATATTCATATATTATTGTTATAATTTATGGTAATATTACAGGGTCCACGTGGTCCCAAGGGACAGAAAGGTAGTACCAAGGGACTTTGGAAGGTATGCTATAGTGAGTTTGTAAGGGTTCATCCACCATAATTATTCACATTATTTTTTGTATTTATACAATGTATACTATTAGCACAATGTAGACAATAGTCACACAACTGTGTTAGTTATGATGATGTTTGGTATCAATTTACAGATCAAAAAACAATTTGATAATCTGGTAAACTACCTTGGACTTCAGCTACAGTCATGTTGTAAGGCAGGTATGGGTGATACAAAATAGCTGACAGAGACATAGTGATGACATCATTATTTTACCCTAATAGCTGGACATCAAGTCACATCAACAAAGAGAGCAACACGTGATGTAAATACTCGTACAACATCACAATACAATTGCCCTAAACAAGGCACAGTGAGTTCTACAATATCACAACAACCAAACAATTGTTCATTACATACTTTCAACATTTTTAGTTTGTACAAGGTGAACATGGACCTGAAGGACCACAAGGACCAAAGGTATGTGGACAAGTATATAGCATGTATACAGAAGTAAGACAGTCAACACACAATAACTATTGTGTAACTATAACACATCTTATTAATACACCAATAGTATATAGATGTCGTACTATTACTAAAATAGGGAGAGATGGGTGATGATGGTAGTCAGGGACCTAAAGGATACAATGGAAAAGCTGGAAAACATGGAGTTGCTGGTAAACCTGGAGATCAGGGACCACCTGGACCTTATGGACCTAAGGGATATCCTGGAGAGCTCCAACAATGTCAACAATGTACAGAAATTCCTGCAGTTAAAGGAGAGAAAGGAGAACAAGGTGAAACTGGGGACCAGGGACATCCAGGTTACAGGGGACCTCAGGGACCTCCCGGAGATGATGCTCAATGTCTCATCGGTAGACCAGGAACCAAGGGAATAAGTGGTCCAGCAGGAAAAGATGGAGTAAAGGGAGATATTGGTCCTATTGGATATCCCGGCCTTCCAGGAGTTCAGGGTAACATTGAAAATGCCACACGTGTAGAAGAACTACTTGAATATATTGCCACCTTCCGCTCATCATTCTACCAATGTTGTTTTGGACAAGACTATGACTCAAATCTTAAAAGAGCAATTGATGCTATAAACTTTGAAGTGAGAGAACGACGTGATGTTGGAACTACCAATGATGACAACACAACATGCAAATACTATGTGGATTATGAAGGTGGCAGTCCTTGCAGCCATTTCTTCTCGTATTGTCCATTCAAGAAAGGAAAAATGGGATATGCTGGTCCACCAGGACCCAGAGGAGACCCCGGTAACCAAGGTTATCCTGGACCAAATGGACATGATGGACAAGATGGTAAACCTGGTCCTAAAGGTCAAAAGGGTAAAAGGGGGCCACCTGGATTACAAGGACCTCCTGGAAATAACACCTATAAAACTTGTCCTACACAAGGACCTAAAGGACAGAAGGGAGTGCCTGGTGAAAAGGGAGACAAAGGTCCTCGTGGTGATGTTGGTTATCCTGGTGCTAAAGGAGAAGCTTGTCCACCTTCTGTTGGTCCTGATGGAGTACCAGGTGTACCTGGTTATCCTGGAGTGAATGGAGAGAAGGGAATGAGAGGAGCACCTGGACCACAAGGAGAAAGAGGAGAACCAGGTGATGATGACATCACTCAAGAACAGTTGGATGAGTACAAGTTACGACTAGACCAACTGGCAAATATTGTAGCCA
Source organism: Dysidea avara (assembly GCF_963678975.1). NCBI lineage: Eukaryota > Metazoa > Porifera > Demospongiae > Dictyoceratida > Dysideidae > Dysidea > Dysidea avara. Next base: position 10,532,223 of record NC_089279.1, on the reverse strand, counting down.
CAAGGAGCTGCTGCTACAATCCTAACCATTAGAACTTTACTACTGAACTACAAAAAATATTATTTATATTTCTGTGAACACGGATATTGTACGTATTTTTACATAAAATATTGTAATGAATTTAAACATTATCAACATAGTTGCAGTTGGTATAACAATAGTTGGTGTTTGTATAAAGTTTTTACATGCAATGGTTACATGGCTTTGGTAACTACTGTACAGGAATCAAACTGGTTCATTGACCAGAGTGCTTACTGTACATATGATACTCGGCAAGTCATTGACAAAGATGACTTACTATGTACCAGCTCACTAGCCATTCAATAATATTGTTAACTGACCCAGTGACCCTTAATATTTATTCTGTGGTAGCACATGTAGCAGCTACATGCAAGTGCAATTAAAAAAAATGAAATTTTAAAGTACTGGGTAATCCTAGATTCCAGGCTGTGCATGTGGCTCCTCAGTAATAGTGCTGAAACAAATAGCATTTTTACTATTTGAATAGTTGTGAACAAAACAACCGATTATTTGACTATTCTTTAGGCTGTTGCTATTGTTCCGGCAGTCATGTGAAGAAAATAAAACTAAGACAAAAAAGGGTCCTGAAATGAAAACAACAACAATACAAAATCCTTGACCAGGAATCAAACCCGGGAGCTCCAACATGTGAAGCAGGGTCATAGCCACTGTGCTACGTGGCTGCCAGCTACCCACCTCCTTTAGTTTCTACCTTATATGTTTCCGAGTGGAGTAGCTTCTATATATTGAAGACAAAGGTGAAGAAGAAACCAAAGTTGAACCCACCCTAATGCCAATGCTAATACTATTTGTTGTGTATCCTAAAGTTGAATACTCCTAGATGCATTCCCTAAAGTTGAATGCTCGGGGAAACTACTAGTCATGTGCCCTAAAGTTGAATACTCGGGAGACTCACCTTCCTATTCAAGATTGTCAGGAACTTACTAGCAATACCTGATCATTGCTTACCGTCACCAACTCCAGTGTCCTACACCCGTGCTCAACATCCTCTCAAGCTAACTCAATTGCAAACAAGAGTTGATGTTTACAAATACTCCTTCCTCCCATGAACAATTATTCAATGGAACTCCCTTCAAATTCCTAACATCGACACAATAGATCTCGAAACATTTAAGAACGCTGTAAGCAATATAATATGTGATTGTAATGCCCATTAGCGTGTTGCCCATAGTGGGCTTTGCTAATTAATTAACAATAATAATAATAATAATACATCGTGAAATATAACTTGACACTTTGTGGTAATACAAGTTTTTGTATTCATATAAAGCTTTGTAGATATAGCTTATACAATATCTATATACATATAAAAACTATAATTATATTAAAATTGAAATCAACTCCTGAATCAAATAAGTCAGCCAAATTAGCATACCCTTTGATACTTTTTGGACAGTCGTCACCCCCACGTAACTGAAAATGGCCTTCAGGTATCTTATCATCTTCACGACAGATTAAAATATACTGTACCATACATCGTGAAGGGATTACATTGTCCTCTTCTCCTAAGGAAATGTCACCTGTCAAGAAATCTTTACCATCTACTATCCTCTTCTTAGACCATCGAAGGTGTATGACTACTGGCCATTCCAGGGATGCTACATCTTTAGAATAACAAATTGGAATTGCATTTTTATCTTCTTGATACTGCTGAATGGTACACAATGTTGGTTTAACACGTTCGATAATATATTTTAGGTTTACGTATTTTGCTTCTTGAGTTTTGGCAATAACTACGATGTCCCGACATTTAAAGCCTGCATTTTGGATTTTAAAATCTTTATTGGATCTGGATACGTCTGCAACCGGTTTTAGAAGTTTATTTATCACATACTGCATACAATGAGTCCCATTCTGGAATATTACAAAGTGGTACTACTGACTAACAGGATTGCATATAGAATTAGCAAATTATTGCATGCACTTAAATATGTAAAATCAAAATCATATAACTTATTATCAGGTGCAACAAATATAGGTAGCTAAATGCCATAGCACAGTGGTGAAGATAAAAGGACTGAAATTATTTTCTTCTCATATGTTAATACAATACATATGTAACTGGGCTTGCAAAAATAGGGCATTTGAGCACATGATTTTTGCCTACTTTTTCAAATTTCCATCGCTCATAACTTTTTATACCATTATTCCATGGCTATACAATTTATAGCTTGTAGTAAGCATTTAATTAGCATCATGATGCAAGTTACAGAATGCAAATAGATATAACCTGTTTTGTGACAGGGTGTATTTTGTGACAGGGTGTATTGTGTGACAGGGTGTATTGTGTGACAGGGTGTATTGTGTGCCCACATGCCCTGTTTTCGCAGACCCAGTCACATATTACCTTTGTAGTTGTTGAAAATTCAAGCCAAAATATATATCTGGCTGAAATTAAGGAAAAGAAATGTATGTTTACATGTGATTAAAACATTACATTTTATATTACAACTTTCACACTATAGAATGCATGAACACAATTATTACACTTCTCAATAACATTACAATCTTGAACTCAACCCTATAGAATATGTAAGTATAGAATTCTATTCTTGATAGTAAAGACAGGTTTATATGTACGTATAGTTAACTTGTAGTGCTTCCTGTCAAGTGTATATAAAGGTCAATAGGGACAACATGATTGCTTTATGGCAGTACTCCTGATCTTATCTGTACCTGTTTACTGTCAGTTGTAAACATTAATAATTATCAGCTACAACACATCAGTTGTGGCTTTTGTTATAAGAACACATCCTTATGATGTAAGTATGTGACAACACTAGTAGTGCATGGTCACTCACTAAGACCTCAACTCTGAATACGGGATATATTTACAGGAAAGTAAACATTACTAAGAACTATACAGTTAGATGTGTCGATGTTTTCTAATAACAAACCATGTACCCATGTGCACAAAACCATATAACATCAGTTTAAAAGTTAAATACTGAGGACCCGCTTGTTATTGGTCTAAATTTAATTCATGGCCATACTAACATACAAACATACAATTTGGACATGTAGTATAGTTACGTATCTGATACCACTTTGAAACCTCGGATCAAATTAAACCACAAGGCTATATATCATGTATTGTCCTGTGGTTAGGGCGATATCATGATATAGCCCTTCCTTTGATGCTGAGGCAATTACAAAGCATTGGTTTCCTTTGATTTTTTATATAGAGCAGCTTAAAGTTTTGCATTGTAGGTTTGAATAGAGCTGCTTAAGGTTTTGCATTGTGGGTTTGAGTTAACATGTTGGTTTAGTTAGGATAGGTATTGGTTTGAAGTGAGTGAGAGTCAGCATTGCATAGTTCAGTTACTAGGCAACACTAAATAGTCATTTTTGCAATGTGGGGATTCTTTTTCTACAGAGTACATTTCAACTGCATGAAAAGATACCTCAGACATTCCCAACCTATATGTCTACGTTATTTTAGCACCTTAGGTTACTATAGACATCCACAAAGTGAATATTTGGTTTAAAATGGTATCACTAAAACCAGTGGCCCACAATTATTTCTTTTTGTGCCCACAATTTAAACCCGCCACAATCAATGTTTGCAAACCTCTGTATAAAAGTAATGTGGTAAATGCAGGTTTGTCTTCCTTCACCTATTAGGTGAGCATACCTGAGTGGTATATATTACTTGTACTATGCCCACTCGGGATTTGCCTGATATATATGCCCAGGCATGTGGTCCTTGGGCTTGGGCATATATATCAGGCAAATCCCTCATGGCAATGATATAACTATTACATATTACAGCTGGCACAAATTTATCTTTGACTGCCAAAAAATATTTTTAGAATGTTGCATTAAGGATAGCATACAATTGTTAGGTAGTGATTGATATTCTTAACTTCCACCGCTATATTTTCCATAATTAATAATTTATTTGCAATAGGCCAGGTAAATCCTTTGGTGGTTATGATAAACCCCTGGGTACTGAGTACAGGTTACCATAACAATGTGGCAACAATTGCACAAGCAATCCTGTAACTATGGAGAATACTTTTAGTACAAAGCCTTTTTATGTTGATTAGTCACAAGACTATAATCTCAGACCAACCAATCAGCATGTATAATTGTACAGACTAAACGTACAGTTTCATATCAATGGAAGTACTTCACCTTTCTGTTAAAGTGGACAGGCAAATTTGACAACTTTCTCATGTTGGGAGAAGATCATATTCATTGCTGTGGTGGTGATGATAGACAAGAATGGTAACCAGGAAGTTGTTTAGAAGAATAATGAGCTCATCTACTAAGTAACCCATCACCATGTGATAAAAGATATGTATGGGTGTTTGGTGTTTATTGTGGACATGTTTATGATGCTATGTAATACCCACTACAGGTCCTAGTAATATAGTGATGAGCATGGGATCATCCAAATTAAATGTGTCTTAATTTTCCATTGCATAATCAGTTATATGTCCCAATGATGCTGCTTTGTGGTTCTAATTTGTCCACTATACTGTCCTGCATATTAAGTGTCCACATCAATAAGCACGGCAACAGGGGGTTGGCTCATGAAACCACAGTTTTCTGCAAGTGTCTGGCTTCCCTCTTATTGGCTAAGTGGGGTGAGGAATCCTCTGGATTGACAAATACTGTGAGTCCCAGTCTGGAATATTATGAACTAATAATAGATTGTCCCTGACTAACAGCAATGCAAATTATATGAGAGTGTGCAGGTACAGAAATAAATATTTGCAACTCGTTGGCTGCAAATTGTCCAAGTTACCACTGGGTGTAGCAAATACAGGTGGTGAAAGTTTAAGGATAAAAGTTTACTTCTTCCTACACTGTTCAAGTACATAAATACAGTTGATATTTATCATAATTCAAGCCATATGTTTGTTATTGTACAAGCTGATTTAGGAAAGAAATATGACTTTCCAAATGCTTATGTGATCAAAACATAACATTTTAAACACTATATACAATGCTTGTATGCTGTGACAATTTTGTTTTTAGTTGCCAAACATTTCAGTTCACCATGAGCCTAGCATTGGTATAGAATTCTGTTATAAGTATATAGGCTTTATTCTGCTTCCTGTCAAGTAAGTATGTTCATAGGTCATTTGTGTTAAAGAAAATTAATGGTATAGCACTACGATCTGCAGCTGATTACCGCACTAATAGTACTGTTGTACACATTAATAATTATCACTTATTGGACACAACTACAACACACGCCAGTTGGTGGCTTTTGTTATATCAACACATCCTTATGATGTCAGCTGTAACTGTAAGAGTGTTCTTCTCTATTGCCATTTACAATTTAAAATACAAAATGTACATGCATTAAAATGATTTATAAAAAACAGATATGCATGCCTGCAGTAGCACCATAAACACACACACAACAACATTATAATAATTCTTAAATCTAACCTGGCTCATACACGTAGCTCAGTAATCATCAAAATAATTATTGCTGTTATATTATTTTTATCAACAATGTACACAAATTTCATGAAACTTGAACAGAATAGCTAGCTACTATACAGTAGCTAGTGTATAGTAAACCAGATTGCTTGTTAATTTGAAATATGCTACATAAGATTTGTAATAATGTTGTTATCATTACAATTTCATATGTTGTGTAAAGAGAACAACAATACAGGTCAGTCCAAACGCATTATCATTATTATAATACATGATAAGAATCAAAACATTTTATCAGTCAGTAATAGTAGTAGTAGTACTACTACTACGTACTACTAACATTTTTCATCTTTTAGTCAGTAGTAGTAACAGTAAAAGTATCTATTATATCTTAAACTTCAACATTCTTACAAGTCCTGGTAATCTAAGGTACACAGCTGCTACATGGGGTTGCGGTGGCAGCCTTACACTTTATTTGGATCCTGTCAAGTGTCACTTTAAACACTTTATGGTAGCACCTCTTACCTCTCTGTGTCTGACTGTACCTGCCTGTATTTCCTGCATCTAAGTACTAAATATGATTACCAATTATTGGACACAGCTACAACACACACCAGTTTGTGGCTTTTGTTATAAGAACACATCCTTATGATGTCAGAAGGTGACAACGCTAAAGTGCATGTCCTTTCTATTTCATTTAGCTGCTGTCATTGATACAAAATACAGTTGCATGCACATTCATAAACTTGGAAAAAGAAAAGGTCACTATGTAGTTTTGAATGCTGACTTCAAAGGCAAAAGTATGAAGTTTTGCCAATAGAAAAGCCATAATATAATACAGTATGTATAACTCCTTGTAATTTTTTATCACCCAGACGAATCGTAGGGGCACACGATAGTTCAGAGGGTGTTTCTGGAAACTCCAGAAATCCCCCCTAAAACCACCCCTGTAGTAAAGATATTAAGTATTCCTCATATTTCATACAATTAAAAGCTGAAAGTCAATTCTCACCATTTCCCCCACTATTCTTGAGAGGGGGAAAATGGGGATAATAGATAATATTGATAGGTACATTACTATGTGTACAATTGCACATACACATTGTTTATTTGAATACAATTTGTTAGGGTAGTTACTCCTGGTTACTTATTCCACCACTCATAAATACGGATCATGGTTATCTGTTATGGCTTTGATTGGACAAAGGACCCAGGGTAAAAACCTGATACATGTACATACGTATATAAGTAGTTGAGGAATCGAAACTATGGCAACATATGGATTTTAGTATAAGTCCAATATGTGTTAGTCACAAGACAGCAACCCCAGACCAAGCAATTGACATATAAAATTTTTCACAGTAAAGTGGCAACCAATAAGAGGAAAATAGGAAATAGTAACACACTAGTAGAGTTTCCATTGGTCAACAGTGTTGTCTGGTGTAACTAAAATAGTGTGGAATGTTACCTTATATGGAACATGTTAAATGTGTATATAAGAGCAGTGCTATGCACAAAGTTCATCATTAATCAGAGAATAAGCTACTCAACAATGAAACCGCTTCTTCTACTGACAAGTTTGGCTACTGCTCTACTGCTAGCTACAGCAATAGTAAGTCAATTGTTCTTACACTAGTCACCATAATGATCACATTGTTATGTTATTCTCTATAGGATAATCCTACTCACCCATCATGTGGTAATTGTACATACAGTACATTTAGAGGAAACCCTGGACTACCAGGACCACAGGTACACACACTACACTAGCTACTACATCTTATGTGTAGTCATGTGTCTCCTCTGTCACCACCACTACTGTAGGGTCCTAAAGGTTATCCAGGTGATGATGGACCTCGTGGTAGGTCAGGTCGACCAGGTACTAATGGAGCTTATGGACAAAAGGGAGATGATGGTGACCAAGGTTATCCTGGACCCCGTGGTCCTAAAGGAGAATGTCTTCTCACTGATGGACAGCCCGGCCCTCGAGGGGAAATGGGAGAACCAGGACATAAGGTGTTGTACTATAAACATCACTTTAGCAAAGTTTAGTTAACATCTTATCATTGTCATCTTAGGGTGTTACTGGATACAAAGGAGTTCGTGGTCCTAACGGTTACCAAGGAGAAAAGGTAACTACCACCCTAATATTGTTTAATGAACTATTTCCAATTAATCTCTTGTAGGGAAAATGTTGTCTGCATGCACCACCTGGATATCCTGTAAGTACAGTACCTATTACATGTGTGGCCTTTAACAATCAGTAGCAGTAAATACATACAAATGAAATGGCATCACATGGTCCACTATTATCTTGCTATATTTAATTTGTTGTCTACAGGGTATCCCTGGTGATGAGGGTCTTTGCGGTGAACCTGGAATGACAGGAGATCCAGTGAGTGAATACAAATTTATATTCATATTTATTATTGTTATAATTTATGGTAATATTATAGGGTCCACGTGGTCCCAAGGGACAGAAAGGTAGTACCAAGGGACTTTGGAAGGTATGCTATAGTTTGTAAGGGTTTATACACCATATTCACATTATTTATGGATTTATGCAATGTATACTTGTAGCACAATGTAGACAATAGTCAAATGACTGTGTTAGTTGTGATGATGTTTGGTATCAATTTACAGATCAAAAAACAATTTGATAATCTGGTAAACTACCTTGGACTTCAGCTACAGTCATGTTGTAAGGCAGGTATGGATGATACAAAATGGTTGACAGAGACATAGTGATGAATACATTTACCCTAATAGCTGGACATCAAGTCACATCAACAAAGAGAGCAACACGTGATGTAAACACTCGTACAACATCACAATACAATTGTCCTAAACAAGGCACAGTGAGTTCTTCAATATTACAACAACCAAACAATTGTTCATTACCTACTTTCAACATATTTAGTTTGTACAAGGAGAACATGGGCCTGAAGGACCACAAGGACCAAAGGTATGTGGACAAGTATATACTGTAGCATGTATACAGACATAAGACAGTCAACACACAATAACTATTGTGCAACCATAACACCTATTTTTAATACACCAATAGTATATAGATGTTGTACTATTACTACAATAGGGAGAGATGGGTGATGATGGTAGTCAGGGACCTAAAGGATACAATGGAGTACCTGGAAAACATGGAGTTGCTGGTAAACCTGGAGATCAGGGACCACCTGGACCTTATGGACCTAAGGGATATCCTGGAGAGCTCCAACAATGTCAAAAATGTACAGAAATTCCTGCAGTTAAAGGAGAGAAAGGAGATCAAGGTGAAACTGGGGACCAGGGACATCCAGGTTACAGGGGACCTCAGGGACCTCCTGGAGATGATGCTCAATGTCTCATTGGTAGACCAGGATCCAAGGGAATAAGTGGTCCAGCAGGAAAAGATGGATTAAAGGGAGATATTGGTCCTGTTGGATATCCCGGCCTTCCAGGAGTTCAGGGTAACATTGAAAATGCCACACGTGTAGAAGAACTACTTGAATACATTGCCACCTTCCGCTCATCATTCTACCAATGTTGTTTTGGACAAGACTATGACTCAAATCTTAAAAGAGCAATTGATGCTATAAACTTTGAAGTGAGGGAACGACGTGATGTTGGAACTACCAATGATGACAACACAACATGCAAATACTATGTGGATTATGAAGGTGGCAGTCCTTGCAGTCATTTCTTCTCATATTGTCCATTCAAGAAAGGAAAAATGGGATATGCCGGTCCACCAGGACCCAGAGGAGACCCCGGTAACCAAGGTTATCCTGGACCAAATGGACATGATGGACAAGATGGTAAACCTGGTCCTAAAGGTCAAAAGGGTAAAAGGGGACCACCTGGATTACAAGGACCTCCTGGAAATAACACCTATAAAACTTGTCCTACACAAGGACCTAAAGGACAGAAGGGAGTGCCTGGTGAAAAGGGAGACAAAGGTCCTCGTGGTGATGTTGGTTATCCTGGTGCTAAAGGAGAAGCTTGTCCACCATCTGTTGGTCCTGATGGAGTACCAGGTGTACCTGGTTATCCTGGAGTGAATGGAGAGAAGGGAATGAGAAGAGCACATGGACCACAAGGAGAAAGAGGAGAACCAGGTGATGATGATATCACTCAAGAACAGTTGGATGAGTACAAGTTACAACTAGACCAACTGGCAAATATTGTAGCCACAAGGAGCTGCTGCTACAATCCTAACCACTAGAACTGTACTACTGAACTACAAAAAATCTTTATTTATATTTCTGTGAACACGGATACTGTACATATTTTTACATAAAATACTTTAAACATTATAAACATAGTTGCTGTTAGTATAACAATAGTTGGCATTCGTATAAAGTTTATACATGTAATGGTTATATGACTTTGATAACTGTACAGGAATCACATTAATAATCATGACTTTAGACTGGTTGGATTTGGTTCATTGACCAGAGTGCTTACTGTACATATGATACCCGGTAATTCATTGACAAAGATGACTTACTACGGACCAGCTCACTAGCTATTCAATAATATTGTTAACTGACCCAACTATACCCAGTGATCCTTAATATTTATTCTGTGGCAGCACATGTACACACAAGTGCAATTATAATTTTAATAAAAAAAGAAATTTCAAAGTACTGGGTAATCCTAGATTCCAGGCTGTGTGGCTCCTCAGTAATAGTGCTGAAACGAATAGCATTTTTTACTATTCGAATAGTTGTAAACAAATCAACCGATTATTCAATTATTCTTTAGGCTGTTGCTATTGTGTGAAGAAAATAAAACTTAGACAAAAAGGGTCCTCAAATGGAAAAAAAAAACACAAGTCCTTGACCGGGAATCAAACCAGGGACCTCCAACATGTGAGCCCAGGGTCATAGCCACTGTGCTACGTGGCTGCCAGCTATCTCTCTCCCTTAGTTTCTGCCTTATATGTTTCCGAGTGGAGTAGCTTCTATATATTGAAGACTGAAGAAGAAACCAAAGCTGATCCCAACCCTAACGCTAATACTACTTGTCGCATACCTTAAAGTTGAATACTCGGGTGCAACCTACTAGATGTGTGCCCTAAAGTTGAATGCTCGGGGCATAGCATATACAACTATATAGTGTGCTTGATAGTGAGAGAAATCTAGTGGACTGTCGGAACAATAGCCCTAACAAAATATTTCCGGCTGCCAGAACAATAGCAACTTCATATTAGGCTTATTATTTAAGCATGAATACTGATATCTTTGTTGGGCAGTAAGGTAAAGCCTGAGAGCTATTTCTATACCTTCTAAAACAAAGTTTGAATATACCACTTTGACTTTGTTCACAATCTCAAGCCCCTACAGTAGGTTGGATTTATTCATCTGATCACAGCTTACTACAGTGCTAAAGAATATTCAAATAGCATGTTAACAAATTGAATGCCATGCCGACCGAATAGTGTGTGTGTGTGTGTGTGTGTGTGTGTGTGTTTGTGTGTGTGTGTGACAAGATGACGATGAGGCAGTATTGGTTAAGCAAAACTAAGCCCAAACAAGCCTTGAGGTCGACCCAAAATGCTTTCAACAAGTTGCTAGAATTTCCCTCCTCCTGTTGCTTGGTTGCTACTGAAGGTCGAGTTTTCTTTCTGCTTCTACGTATATCAATACAAGTTGTTGTGGATATTTATAGTAAACATGTACAGCAGTATTGTGTAAAATACTATCACATAAGGGTCATGTATAATCATAACATTCCCTTATTAGGTATGTCGTATGGTACACTACAAACATGTTTAATAGTATAACTACTAATTGCTATCCATTAACAGTGAATAAGTGCTTACATGTCTGTTTATCCTGATTTGGCAATACATAAGTTGTGCACACAGTGTAAGGTATAGTTGCTTATGCTAACATAACATCACTTTATTGAGTAGCACTTCTGGATCAATACAATGAAAGCTATTGCACAATATGACCTTCATCCTTTTACACAACGTGCATCCAAACGTGTCCATAATAACTTATTCTGTGTGTATAAATGCTACATACATTATCTTCTCTTCTACTAAACTGCTATAATCTACAGTCTTAACTCAGTCATCCATTATGCTAAATAGATAATCAGACTAAATCATTCAAAGACCTGCTGAAATCTGAAATTTCAATTTGCTTGTGTATCTACATACATAGAGAGGACCTCCATTATATCCAAACACCTGTGTGCCAGTTCAATTACAAGTGTGTCAGATAAGCTTATACTATACAGAGCACTGTTCAGCTATTCTAATAGAAAATGTTCAGTAATTGTCAAAATACTCTAATAGAACAATCATTCATACTGTTTGGATAATCAAAGTCCGAGGAACTACTGTACTTATCTTAATCCACATTGCAGATTCTCCTTTTTGAAAACCTCACAAAGTAGCTTGTATAAAAAGTCATTGTAAATCCAATTGGACTAGAATACAGCAGATTTTGTATAATATTGTCAATCTAGTTGGCAATCCCAAAAATGGGTAAAGTTATGAAATAAAATTATCACACAGGGGTGTCGAGTAAAAGCGAAAGTAGTTGTAAGGCTTAATATAGTGACACTTTTAGTTTTGGGTCAACTGTCTATGTCACCATCAAAATAACATTATCATATGGTATAGTAGGGATCATGGGCTTTTCTGACCAAAAATATCACCCCTCATTTCTCATTCATATATAATTTTTAGTTCATAGCAGCTTGACAGTATTGGTTAGGAATAACTAACCCCATAAATGTCTTCAGAGTGACCCCAAACCAGTGCTGAACCAACTAAGTGCAGTTGTACAAAACAAATTGTTACAGCCAACTCACTGAATGAGATATTTTAAGGTGGCCTAAAACTCCACTAGTGCACAATTTAATCTATGTTAAAGAGCTTTGTGATAGTTTGTGAAGCTGTAGTTTAACATACATAGTTTCATGAAATATACCTTCACTTCACATCTATCTAACTCTGAAGTTTTAAGCCAATTCTTTTCAGTAACTTGGCAATTTATTGCTAAGCTGCTTCAGTTCCAACCATTATTCACCTTGTATGATAAATTTACCTGCCCTCGAGGTGTGAATTACCTGTGGGCAGATAATTATGCATGAATTTATCAAATTTTGCAGCTAATAAAAATACTCATAACTTCGTAATGAAATCACCTATTGACTTCAAATAAAAACCAAGTTGTTTCTATCAGCAAGATCTTTTGTTTGGTACTATGTTTTAACATGTTAATCACTGCCTCAGGAAGTTAAAGACAAAAATGATCAATTTTCTGTACAAAAATGGCCGTAAAGGTCACCAAAGGTCAAATCAGCAATGGCGCTATATCTAAAAATACATGTATTGAGGACTACTGTTTATGTGGAAAGTTTCATGGCTTTATGAAAAAGTGCACAATTTTTTGGTTGTGCCGCTATACTATCTCCTTTGTGGTCCCTACAATCACACTGTATGATAAGTAATTGAAGGGATGCACAGATTCCAAATTATAAGATTGAGGACAACTGGAAACCTGACATTCATGAAGAAGATTTTCGTCAAAGATGTCCTATACAGTCTGCTATGCATACTAATGGCACTTAACATCAGAGCAATAACAGCACAACTAACTTTCTTTCATGTCTAGTTACTAACGAATACATGCATACAATAACATCATACAACTGACTACAATTTTGTGTGTTACATAGATGTAGCCTTATTAAACCACATTATTATGACAAGACAAGACACTACACATACACTAGCAAAAAGAGTTTATAATACTAGCTAGTAATTAAGTAAGGGAGAGTATCAAACGCCCTATATATACCCTGTACAAATGCACTTCCACAAGTACACCTCTGATGAAATTAATGCCTCAGAGGTATTGATTGGCATTTACTACAGTATTAGAATAGAACTGTTGATTGGTGTTGAATATGATGAAGCCACTATTCTAAAGGACAGAGTAAGGTATTGATGGTCTACTAGTGGAAGTGCATTTGCTGAATCTACCTCAGTTAGATACTCTACTAGCATTAATTACCTACAAAATCAGCTATAGAGTGAAAAGCGATTACTATTGTTACTCTCAAGTTTTTAGCTTCTCTTTATATATATGACATTTTGTTCATTTTATAACTTGAAGATTACGTTACCTGTTTACTAAAGGTAGTTCATATTCACTTAAATCCCTAACAAGAATATAATCCATAATGTCAAAACACAAGGGCTACGTTCTAAGTAGTGCCACAACATGGTTCTTTTATTTTCCAAATCACACCGATCACAGTATTTTGTAACAAGGTAGAGTGTGTAAGTTCCTTATGAACACCTCATATCTGTACATAGCTATAAACAATCTGCTCAAATCATGTCATTTTATTGTTACATTTCATCATGATAAAATGTAAATGTACAAAGAATGTTAGTTGCTAGTCTATTGCTTCTTTTCGGACTACAAAAGGATTGGAAAATTTCAACCGTACATTGTGTACAACAACTAGAATGATGATACCAACAAGAACACTGACAATAGTAGAGTTCCATAGGCCAGACTCTCTGAACATAACAATACCCAAGTACCTGTGGAATATTGTGAGAATTTTTAACACTTCAATTTTGAAGCTCTTTGAAGCACTCACTTGTTACGACATGTCAGTATGACATCATTTACACCATCACCAGTGAAGTCTCTTACAATTGGTCGGTTCACGGGTGGGCAAGGTATGCTGGTAGTTGTGATGTCAAATCCATTATAACTGTTTACCATTGCTATGTGCTTCCAGCCAACGACTAAAATGTGATCCTATAGAGAGAGTTAAGCAACTGTACTAGACACTACCATGTATGGGTACTCAGAGTGCAAAATATACCACCCAATTAAATCATAGAAAAGATCCTTTATAAAAAGGAAAGTTCTCCAACATTATGTCCTATCTTGTGACAAAGATTTAAAGGCTTAGTACATCCACAGCATTTCCCAAACCTTTGCATGTACTGATATTTTGAGTTTTAATATGAAGCCATAACTGTTTAGACTAAAAGTGGGGGTTCTGAAATCTTATCATCTGTATTCGTAACAAATATAGTCATCTGTACAGTAAATCTCATTTACTGCTACAAGTACTGTATAACGGGTTAATTTCGAAGGGGGGAATTTTCGAAGAGCAGCTGCTAAAATAAATTTTGAAAGCATAATTTTCGAATGCTTTATAGTCATACTTAGCGCTACTAAAATTATTTTTGTAAGAGCGTATTAAATTAAGTGAAGACGGTGACCACGCATAGCGGTACAATCGAAATTGAGACATTCATTAAGTGTCATTGTATTGGGACTGCTCCACTATTGGAAAAGTGGTTTTTGCCAATGGGAAACGGGTAATCTTCACCATCGATTTGCTGTGGGAATGGCCATTGCAGCGTCAATAAAACCAAAGGTGTTGGCCTGCTAGGTACAAAAAGAGATATCATGTATTTGTTCTGTATTTCTTCTACCCGGGATGATAAGATCATAGTAAGTGAGTAGGGCATATACCATCTATGATAAGATGTGGAGTTCTGTTTAATAGTGGACAGAATTTGGCCGACCTGGCACAAGCCAGCTTTATATTCAAAGAGTCAAATTTTTGTAGCTGTGTTCTTCGAATAATTCGAAAATTAAACTCCTTCAGAAATAACCCGTTATATGGTAAATTTGAATATATCCATACCTTGACTCCACCACGTGTCAAAGACATTGCAATAGCAGATGGAGTAAATGTCTGTGTTACAAAGAAATACAAGCTCTCAACACGATTAAACAACTCTTCATTGGCAGAGGAGTCTCTTGGCCCCTCCAACCACTCTACATCAGAATCCTCCTGTATAGAAAGGTAAGGAAGTGAACTATGGAGGGCTTCAGTGAAAACCATAATACATTATGGTAGTAGTACTGTATAGCACTGTATAGTACTGTACTGTACAACAACAACAACAATATTCATTTAGTGGAATTATCTGACAGACTGACTGACTGACTGACTGACTGACTGACTGACTGACTGACTGACTGACTGACTGACTGACTGACTGACTGACTGACTGACTGACTGACTGACTGACTGACTGACTGACTGACTGACTGACTGACTGCTCAACATGAGCTTGATTTTTGACTGTTAAATGTCCTTGACAGGTGTATTTTTTTGCACACTGTATATGTACAAAGTATACATCCATTGTCATCCTTAGTGTCACCATTTCTTTTTGCTGATAGTGCAAGATATCAATTCGCAATGGTACAACAATGGCCTCAAGTTGCCTATCGTGTAAGAATAAAACAATAACAGTCTGTCATTTTTGCACTATGCTTCCAACAAACAAAGTAAGCAGATAGGTTGCAGGCTAACTTCATGCATTGTTTGTGCGTAGGGCTGTACATGCAAAATGAATATAGTTAAAAATTAGAAAAGGCTCCATTGTTTATTAGTACAGCTTGATGTAGTGTTATAAAATTTAATTAATAACCACACAAAAACAGCCAAGCTGTGAAAAAATGGTGTGGCCTTAAAAAACCTGGGTGAAAAAAGTTGTGAAATCAAAGGTGGCAGCCAAGAAATGGCTGCAATGATGTTAACGCTAATAAATTTTTAACAATGCACACAGCCATTATCAAATGGTACAGTCGTACCATTTAAGTAGAAATACATGTGAAATTTTTGCGTGCCACCCAAAATCCTGCCTTTAAAAATCATCCTAGAGATATCTTATGAGACGAAAATCACCTTTACGGAATAGCACTAGTCCATATAATACATAAAAAAGCATTAAATACAACAAAACGCTTACAGGTGGCTGGATACAGAATTTTAAAAATCACCAAAACTTGTTAGACTGACTGCCTGACTGACTGACCACAGTCGCAAGCCTAGAGGCCAAACGAAGCAGTGCACGGCCACCATTTTATGCAACAATAACAAAATCACCAGTGGGATGTGCCTTTTGGGGTTCCGACGAGTGTGTGCCCTCTGCGCCTTGTCTTTTCTTTTATCTTCAATCAGGCTGCTTGCTTCTTCTTCATTAAACGAAACCATATCGAGGCATCAATTTTCCGTATCAGCACTTTCTTTAAGCAGCAAAATAGACGCCACAAGATTATTTAAGGCGCTTAGACTACGCTACTGTACAGAGGAATTGATTACATTCCTTACTGATATAATCTATAACGGAGGGTACTGTACGGAGGTACTGGTACTAGATAGCTTCACGATAGGTCATAAAATCATGCCCATTCTTCATTCTGCATATTATCGATCTATCGCCACGATGACACACCCCTTTTGCACTAGCTGTATTTCAGTGACCACACACCTTCAATTTGGAAGGCTGACTCGACATACTCTATAATCAATCAAAACCACGCCCCTTTTTGGGCAAGCGCACATCTTGCAGGCTGCCTCAAGATACTCTAACACAGCAGTCACCCTAATAGAACAGTCACATGTTTATAGCTAGCTGTATGCCTTAACAAAAAACTAAACAAACTAGTATATTAAAAATTATAAGTTTAAAAATAAAGTAGGAATCCAAGCGATAAAAAGTAGTGAAACAAGAGAAGAACAATGGTAGCTATTACAGCATAGCTCGGAGGGAAATTCCTACTTTGGCATTGAACACAAAATAATGGCTATATCATGCCAAAGTAGGATTTCCCACCGAGCTATGCTGTAATAGCTACCATCGTTCTTCTCTTGTTTCACTACTTTTTATTGCTTGGATTCCTACTTTATTTTTAAATTTATATTATTTTTATAAGGAATTAACATCATTGCAGTCATTTCTTGTCCGCCACCTTTGATTTCACAACTTTTTTCACCCAGGCTTAAGGCCGCACCATTTTTTTCACAGCTTGGCTGTTTTGGTGTGGATTTCACTTCTTTTTGTACTTTATAAGGCCCCAAAAGCATCCTATGGCTAACTTGAGTCCTTTTCTATGCAGACATATGATGATTATTGAAGACAGACTTATATATATATATATAAATGTTGTACTGCACGATTTAATTCAATATTTGATAATATTATACTGGTAATATTATTGTAATACTCTAATAGAGCACACATTTTTGAGGACTTCTAATAGAACATACATAAAATGTTCTAGAACAATCTAGAACTTCTATTGGTAGATTTATGAAATAACAAATGTTTGATTATAAGCTAGAAATTTCATTTATAAAGCAGAAATTAAGTGAGATGATCAGCCAAGGTAGCAGTGGTTCAGTGGTTAAGGATGCAGGTGTTAGGTCTGGAGGTCCCTGGTTGGAACTCTGGTAAAGTTTTTTTTAGACATTTTTTGTACACCTTTTAACCTCGTGGTGACTGCTCTATTAAAGTATCTCAATCCCGTGATTTTACACTTGTTTGGTTTTTGCTTTATAACTTTGTCGCTATAACTCTATTGCTATTCAAACTATCAAAAGGCACTGCTATGATCAGCCTATCTACACACCAATTTCCAAGTTATTCCTATACTCGGTTTACCCTGTAGCTGTGACAGAAGTTTGATATTTTTTTTACATGGATAAACACTCATAACTCCTTGGATATTCCTCAGATTCACAGCAAACTTGGTATGTAAACCCACCGTTACACGCTCTTCATTTGTGCCAATGATCGAGGCAATCAAGTTACATGTTTTGCGTTCTACAGCAATTTTTGTGAAGTGTGTGAAAATAAATCGAGGCTCCAGTAGCACCCGTACGGCATAAGAAGAAAAACAAAGAAGTTAAAACAAAGCTTTGAATGTCCATATCTCGCAAATGGCTGTTGTGAACTTAATCAAATTTGCTGTGTGGCCTACCCTAGCTATAATGCAAAAATGATGTGCTTTGGAGAAGGGGCCATGGAGCTCTATGCATACGTGAAAAAGTTGTTTTCTTTCTTCCTGTCAGTATATTCATGGTGTGGTGCTCTGGCTTTCTTGGCCACACAACACACTACCGTGTGTCTTGATCAATTACAATACATAAAAGTTAAAACAAAAATTAGGAATTTGACCTCAACTACCACTTTAATCCCTACATTAGCATGCAGATTGTAAAAGTAGAAATTTGCACCTCAGGTAACGATTGCTCTTCTCTAAGCGCTATTTATAATTTGTTACTAGCTTGTAAAATTTCTACATTGTACATTTTCACTAAAGTTTATAGGATAGTTCCAGTACCTGCCAATTAATCTCTCCATGGGGTCCTATACTGGTAATACGACCAGTATTCAATACAAAAATGGTGTCATAGTAAATTCCCTTGTTCATTGAAGCAGCTGCCTTGCTGAAATGTAGCTGTAGACCACTGTGGTGTGCACTGAAAAGAGAACAAACATGTTAATAATATACGCATTTAACAAGTTGAAACAGGCACCATATGGACTGTACAACAATGTATAAATAATACATACTATGCTATCATAAGGTTTGTGCATACAGAATTATCAAATTAATAAATTTATTGTAGTTGTGTATTTCATATTAGTGAATTATATTGTTATTCTGCAATTATGTTGCTGTGTACTGCTAAGGAAGTGCTATTTAAACAAACCACTTTATACAGTTGACATATTAAACACAGAAGTATATTCTCAACTGTGCTTTTTCCCATAAATTCTCTTAACAAAACCTCAAGGCTGCCCTTCATTTTTTGTTCATGTATATAGGAAACATGCTCTCTTTTAATTTGAAGGGATATACTATCTCTGGTAGCCTACAAGGCCTGCACCATTGTTTTCTAAACAGCTGTAAAACTCAAGGGAAGTGAATTCACAAAGTCTGTACATAGTCTTCACACTCATATTTCAGACCACCAAAAAGAAATCACCTTACAGTAAATCAAAGCAGAAATAAACTTTCAATTCTTACATGCTGACTGCTCTATGTTCATTTCCTATGCTCAAGTTCATTTAATAGTTTCACTCACATGGGTGCAGGTAGATAGGACTATACAGACACTTAACTATTTTAGTAAACCAGGAGCATACCCAGAGTAGCTGGCTGCGGGTGCACATTGGTACTTATTTAAATTCAATCTTCATTGTACCACATATACATATGCATGTGACTAGATTTGCGTTCACACACATTTACGAACAATTCATAACTTGAGATAGGAAAAAGTTATTGACTTGAAATTTGGTCAGAAGTGGACACCAACATAGGTTAATGGATGAAGGTTTGTATCTTTCTTGAACACAAAGTTATGGTCTTCCTAGTTCATAGAATTGGATGTGTGTGGAAGACCCCTTTTCGCAAATCCAGTCACATATGTGAGTCACATTACATACACCTGTATGTACTAATTGTACTTTATAACTATTTGTTCTATATCTTGGCAGTCTGCATTCCAAAATGTCCATAATTATGAAAAGTAGACGAGTACTGGAGTACGTACATAACAATTTTATCATTATGTATCCTACTGTAGTAGTGTGGATCTTGGGATCATAAGCTTCTATAGATCATTGACCACCAATGATTTTACCACAATTACTGATCATCATCATTGATCAAGATCATATTTCATTGGATCAACATTTAAACACTACAGCACAACACATTCACAACAGTGAACTACGTACTGTATGTATAATACATAGTTTATAAAACATACCACATGCACATAAAAATATCCATATCAACTCAATCACATATGTGACTATACTAAAGGCATGTCCACACTACAAGAATAATGCGAATTGAATCCGCATTGATTCAAATTATTCGCGTCCACACGGAATGCGCATTAGGGTGATTCGAATTGAAAGTGGATTACACGAATCCACCTCCTCAGGTGGTTTGAATACGAATTGGCTACGAATCGGGATTTGCTACGTCATAATAATGCAACACGTGAGGGCTTGACACGTTTGCGCGTGACCTTTGTAAACAAAGGATAAAAATACAGAAGCGCTCGGTGTGATAAAAGCGCAGGGACGTATGGAAGCAGTGTTTCATCATCGTATCTAGCCCTTAGAGTTTGAAAGAACCAACGGTCCCTACCCATCACGCACCATCAGCAGTTTTTCGTATTCTATTCGTAGAAATCCTTCCGGTACGTTATAAACAAAAGTATAAGCGTTACTACGAGCTATTCCTTTCAGTCTATCGTTAAACTCACTGTTCTCTTGGTTGGCGCAAATGAGTGTTTTCTCAATCGTTTAATTATCCGTTTATCACAC
Source organism: Dysidea avara (assembly GCF_963678975.1). Taxonomy (NCBI): domain Eukaryota; kingdom Metazoa; phylum Porifera; class Demospongiae; order Dictyoceratida; family Dysideidae; genus Dysidea; species Dysidea avara. Next base: position 10,511,579 of record NC_089279.1, on the reverse strand, counting down.
TAGTAAATTCAATAATGCGCATTACGCGATAATGCATGTGGACACGTTCAATTCGGATTCAATACGCATTGCCTGAATTCGTTTTGCATCCGGTTCCTAATTCGAATTCGTGTGGACATGCCTTAAATCAGTCTGATCAAATTTTCCCAACAAACATACCATTTTATTCTTCAATATTTCATTTTTAACATATTTATGTAGACTGCAATTTGCATACAACTTCAAACAACTACATGGTAACCATGTGGCTGGCAGCGAGCACATAACCTCAGGAGCATATGAGCTCTTGGTTATGTATACACTAATAATATTGTATTGGTACCTTTTAATAATGACTGGACTGAGTGCCTCAGCTCCCGTCAGATGGGCAGGTTTAGGATTGTCTAGGGGCAGGACATCTGGAAGGTAGTCCAAGATTGGGAATGGAGTTGCTGAAAGACATACAACAATATATAATATAATCACTCAGAGAATCAAAGCATTCACTTTTAATAGGAAGTGACTCCATCAATGTTTCAAGCCATCCAATGTGACTGCATATACGATGTTTGAAGATAACCTGTATACAAAGAATGCTAAAATGGACAACAAGACTTGGAGACCTGACCTTCTCTGCTGGAGCCATTTTGGTTGCTTTTCCATAACATTTAATTGCTTCACCAGCAGTTTGTGTAGGAGGTTGATCTTCACCAGCTAAATGATAATGTGGGTAAGAAATAATATATTATTTCATAAACTTTTTTATGTACACAATTTGCAAAAAGTTTGTTCACGTAAATGCTTCCAGATTGACAGTATAGAAAGAGCAACTAGAAATCTAATAGAACAGTCACTATATTGTTAATATTTTTGAACTGCACATTGATTTCTGCCAAGAAAATAAGAGAAAAAAACAACATTCAATTGGTAGAAAGAGAAACAGGTGGAAATACGCTTGCCATCATTAGCACTCTGTAAGCGCCCATGTTAAATAAGTGACTATTCTTTTGTGGAACACATACAACTATTACAACATAAATGATAACATGTACACACATACCCTCAGGATGTGTCAGAATGGCAGACATGTGTTCTATGGTCCCATCAGCATCAATATCAGCATGTGACGTATGCATCGGTGCCAGAGGCAGTGAACATAATGGACGTCCTTGAAACAAGTGAAGCACTTCAACACCCTTTAATGTGGCAGTGGAAGGGATAACAACATTATTTGTAGTGTAACTGATGTACCGTACACTGCACATAAAAAGTAACAAAGTAGTCGCAATGGCTGCACATGTTTGTTAGGTGCAAGGCTTTGTGAGCTGGTAGCATAGGCTTTACGAACATTATGCAACCTAATTGCTAAGCCCTGCTGTGTTGTATTTTCTAACTGAATCAGATTGTAGATCATAAGCTGTTGACATAAGGTTGTGTTTGCTCATAAAGATGTTGTAGGCAACCACTAATTGATCTTGTTTCATATTTCATATAAGAGATTTATATGTGACTTCATGAACCCCACCAAAACACATAATCTACATTCAAGTACTTCGTAAGCCTTTCATGATCCTTTTGCATACCAATAGCAAACTTTACAAAATCTGTTGGCAGACTTCACAAACATTTGTGAACCCTTGCAACTTCTTCGCTACTTTTTGGTGCACTGTACCATACATATACACACTATTACTCAAATATAGTACAGCCTTGCTATCTGACTGATCTGTATATCTGTACTCTCAAAATTGAAATGACTATCCCATTAGAGTATTTCAAATATAGGTGTATGTTCTATTAGAGAATTTGAATGAAGTTCTGTGTACAAATGAATTGGCTTCAATTATTCAAGCAAACCACCAATCCAAACACTTTTATCATTACCAGAAACCATTGGGGTCCGCACAACAAAACTATGATACTTGTTAGCTCATTTCAAACTGGGTGATCAGAAGCTTAGATAGTTTACAAGTGATAGCAACATAGTTCTCAGACAACAACTTACTCTCTAAGAGCATATTAATTTTATATGTGAATATGTGTGTAATGTGTGCAGTGTAGTTATTGAGCATATAGTGTGCGTGTATAATCTTTACCATACCTTTTGAGAATGGATCACTACAACATTGGAAGCATTCAAATAATCTTCTTGGGTGGGAGGTGATGGCATTTTACTGCCCATATGCTCCTTAGCCAAATCTCCAACTACATGTATATAGCACACAATGAGAATATTATGTCAACTTGCAAAGTACCAGGAATTTAGGATACAGTCACATATTATAATATCTTGCCAATCAGCCAGAACTTTTTAAAACTATTATTAGGAGCCACTACTGCAAATTCACACAAATAAATTCAAATGTGTCAGTCATGTAGGACTAAACAACAATTTAGTGCAGGGATTATCCAGACACTCATGGATCAGTAGGCACCCCACTGATCATGCAGGCATAACACAACAACAATACACCTGTACACTTGCTTATAATGTTCAGAAGGCAAAAGTTGCCCAAACAGTATACATAAATTTGCACATAATAGGTGGATTACTTTAGCACTGCAGCATAACTGCAGGCTGGTATGGTTGGCCATACTTAAATCAAGAAGCCATTTAAGAGTGGTACCACAGCAATGATATTCCTACCTTTACTAACATGATCACTAAGATTAGGATCTGTGTTCTTCTTATCTTTTGTAAAATGAGCCAATCGCATTTCAGTATCAGCATCATGTTGCCATGAATGCGGCTAACACAACATGTTAATACACCACATCATAGTATATTGTGAGGTTACCAGTGCTTTGCTGAGTGATTGGCTGTATTGTTGCCATGACACCTCACCGACATGAGCTACCCTCCTGTGTGTTGTCAACTTGTAGTGTTGAAATGATGAGACCTCCTACAATGGAGGAAGATGAATAAATAAGGCTACCCATTAACTGGAGAAGCATAGACCAACCATTCATGTCACACATAAAGGGCGAACATCAGGTAGGACTTTGAGCGCCCTTGCCTGGTATACTAGTCCTGACTTGTAGTACCACAGCAGTGCACAGGTGGTTCAGTGTTTTACTGGGCATGTGGCAGCTAAAGGATTTGTATTTTGTGTGTGTCCCGGCCCTTATCATCAAGGTATAGGTCAGTTTCTGCACTATCAGATATTCTGGGGCCTTAATAAATATGTGACCTTTTGGTAGTGAAGAATTGTTCATAAGAAACATTAACACAGTAAGAAACATTTGCACCATAAAACTACAATAAAATAACAATCACTGACTGAGCATTATAGTGACTGTTCTATTAGAGTAACCATGTAATGCAAAGCACTTCTTACATACACTGTATGTCTACACCACACATGCACAAACACAGTGAGAGACAATACACAAGTTGTCTCACCTCTAAAGAGTAAGGGAGGGTGGATTCAAAATCTCCTGGTTCATGTTTCCATCTCATAGCACCATCTCTGGCATGTACAGCATAAACAGAATAGTGTCCCAAACTGTCGTACTATTATAAACAATATCTCAGTAAGCAGAGCCAGAGGTACTATCACTGTAAAACATACATTAAGTTTTTCTCTAATTTGCTCACTCTTCCTGAACAGTGGATCACCTCGTAATGACAATCGTCCACCGACAATTATTGATCCTTTATCTTCTGGCTGTAGTGCCGTGGGTGTGACCAGCAATGCAGGTTCTCTATGTACAGGATAAAAGTGTGTCTTTATTAAAGATGTGCTATGTAACTATAGCAACTAAATTATAAACTTACGGGTAGCATTTTGCCAAAAGTTACCCAACACAACAGTTTTTCATTATACAGTAAATATTTATATTCATGTCTACCTATATCATGAATGTCTGACAGTATTAACTGCTTGACAAGACATGTCACGGAACGCCTATAATGAGTATGACAACATTTATTTATGAACGGGAAAACTATTCAATACTTTTTGAATAGTTTTAAACTGAATAAAATTTTTGTTTAAGGCTGGGTATTTCTTTTAGCTTTGCTGTGGTCAAATTCAAAGGTCAAATTCAGTACAAAACTACAAACTATACCTGATTGTTGTGGTGCTCAAATCCATGTCTTTTGCGAGTTTGGTGGACCACTGTAGCCGTTTCATTTGGTGGTTGTAACATAGTAACGTGAAGTCTGACAATAGCACAACTACAACCTGTGTGATATGGACACAAGTAACACACATGTGTATGTACGTACACACACACACACACACACACTACACGTACACACAAACGAACACTACATACATACACGTACACACGCATAACACGTACACACGCATAACACGTACACACGCATAACACGTACACACGCCTAACACGCACACACACTCACACTGTCAAACACACTACACACATACACACACTACACACACCCACACACATGTACACTACACACGTACACACACACACAAACGAACACTACATACACACACGCACACGCACATAACACGTACACAGTCTACACACGCCTAACACGCACACTGACAAACACACTACACACACACACACACACACACACACACACACGCACACACTGACACACACATTACATATGCACAAATATAAACCGTCCCAAAATGATGAAAACATTTTAGCATTTCACTAAACACGAAACACACTAAACATTTTATTGAATGAAGAGAACAGAAATACAAACACAATTTGCATACAAGCATGTAAGTGCAATTAAAGGTGTGTTTTAGAGTTTCAACAAAGACCGACTGTCAAATCACAGGAGGGTACATGTATTTATAGAGCACATCTCACTTTAAAGCAAACACAGGCTAAGACAAGAAAAAATAAAGTACTCTCTTCTAAGTTTGTACATAGATACTATAGTACAAGTAGGGATTCGCAACGGTGACGTCATTTCCGTAAGAACAAATAGTTTTATGTATGGACAATCCTCGTTATGGGTTTAACTTGGTCTTGGTTACGGGTTCAGAATCAGCTTCGCTTCACAAAATATAACCTTCATAAAAGTCTTCAGTCATTGGGGACTTAGTTGATGCTTAAAAAATTCTCGTACCTTGTCACAATCCCTAGTAATAGCACCACATAAATTATTGGTGCCATGTCTGAGCAACAATAGCAAAGAAGTTCCGGGACAAACTGGCTGCAAACCGATGTGATTTGATAACACTCACGTAATCTAATAGTGGATACTGAATAGGAAATTGTCAAGGTAAATTCAAGAAGAAACAAAGCAGAGTTAGTGAGGCATGGCCACTCAAAGTCCCTACCCATAATGAGGATTGTCTGCATCATTGCAATTCCCTACTTGTACTATATTATCTATGGTTTGTATCAAAGGACTATGAGTATGACTATAAACTAATACATGATACTTTCATCATCTCTACACCTCTGCCCATTAAAAACTAGTTACTAGGTTATCATTGTAATGATGCAGGACAATGATGAGGTGCACAATTTTTTTTGGACTGCCAGACTACATGGCATATATCACATACATATGTACAGTATGATCAGGTAAAATTCAGGATTGACTTTATCAATTCTCCTTCCTAAATAAACATACAAGCATCATTACTTATTGTTGTACAGAACGTTGTAAATAGTTTTGTTTTTTTTGTTTGTTTGTTTCCATGATTTTACCAACTTTTTCCGTAATCACAATTCCCTTACAACATGTACAGCTCTTACATGATGTGATTATGTTATGGTAGTTTCCCAAATTACCACATGTTCTCCCACAAATATCAGTATAGGCTTGCAAACACTGTAAGGATTCCCATGTAGATGTCCTACTGTGGATTTACCCATGAAATGGCTCCAGTATTTAGAGGGAACATTTGAAAGATAAAAACTGCTAGCAGGTGGCAGGTGTTTTCCATGAATGCTACGTGGCTGAAGTTGAGTAACAGATAATATTATATCAGGGTAGTCTACATGCACTCCCTACATGGTACAATATCATTGTATACAACACTACATTGTTTACCTTCAGTCTTAGTTCTACTAAAGTGGTATACACTTTAGTGAAACCTGCTGCCATGGCGATGGGTCGTATTGTAGAATTAACTGCCAGCGGTAGTAAAACCTTAGCCTGTAATATAATAATGACCTCACTACTAATACACACATACAATACACTGTTAATCAAACTAGCATTGAGTATATAATATCTATCTGATATTGACAACTGGATGGGCAACTTAATACCCCACTCAAGAATATAAAGGACTCCCTCTGAATTAAGAGACCACTAACAAAAGGCTCTGTACATTTTTACTTATAACAGACGGCAACACAATGTGTATACACAACACCATGGTGACCATGCTGTATGTTAGCATACACTGCTGTACTACTATAAGATTGAATTCAGTTCACCTTCAAAGACAAGGCATCGTTCCACTTAAAGTTGAACATAGAGAGGTGCAGCTCCCCAGGATGTTCAGATGCTATGAGTATTATCTCTGCAAATATTTGCACAATGTCAGCCCCACCCACTATACCTACTCACCTGGTTTGCCATCCCCATCTATGTCAGACACAATAGGCTGTGGGCTAGAATAAAATGCTTAGTAAAATCATTATGGTGTAGGCATAGACTACTTACAGCTTTTCGTGATCCAGAGGAAAATCCCCATTTTCAAATATATCTGTGTTGAAGAGCTCCTCCCAACCTAGCCCCAAAAAAGCGTTCTCGTTAACGCCGCTGAAAAGAAATGCGCCAACCACGCAGACTGATATCAAGAAAAACAGCTCCTTGGTGCTAAATAACACTCCCCATCGAAGCGGGTGTCTTGTTTCTCGCGACTCGCGCATTTGCGACAAGGCAAACGAAACAATAAGAATTAATTTTATTTCTAGCGCAGGGTACTTGATGAAGTACGATGAAATTCGTCATCCTGCGCTAGAATCTGAAATACGTCGAAAGGGGACCAAGTGTGATTCAGAAGTATGGAGTGGGAATTTAAGAAGAACCATACACTTGGTAAGTGTGCATCGTCTGTACTCGGAGGGTCTAGCTATTAGGCCACTCCAAATAAATTCTCTGTTTCCCGTCCACCGCCCGCATCCGGTTACTGCCAGCTCTAAATAATCCATTGTTCCGTATTCTTCCATTATTATCCGGTTATTCTTGCATACTGATAGGCTCAGTAAAAGCTATCTTGAAACAGTGTCAGCAGTGCTATCAAATCAGCACAAATTTGTCAATGAGTTATTTTTGCAACTTACAAAGAAGGAACAAGTTTAAGCATGCTTTTATGCAGCCTTTTTATATATTTGTTAATGTACAAACTCGATCATGAGTATATTCGTACATATGTAGTTAGCTACTTATTTACAAATTTATATAATTGTTAAATAAATCAAGAGATGGGCTGTGCCAGGCAAATAATGGCTTGAAAAGCTAGCCAATCTTATAATGAAATAATGGAAATGGACCGTCTGCCCGCATGCAAATATGCCTGAGTACAGGACGGGAAACAGAATTTATTTGGAGTGGCCTTATCTATGCCACCACCATCTTGTATATTTGGTCTGGTACACTTCAGGCTTGCAGCGCTGCCTGCTGGAAAGGATCTGGTGTCGCTAGCATAGGTTACTCGTGCAGCTGGCATCAATTAGCAGCCATGCTATGCATTCAGTTCTTGGTGATATTCAGTAAACCTTCCCTGGCGCGAGATGAATGGTATGAGACCAAGGGAGACCATCTGGCATCAGTATAAGTCATCTTGGTGTAAGTAGTCTGGCGCTGCCAAAAGGGGTGGGCGATACAAGAAAATTTTGCTTCTATGACTATAATATACGATTCCAAGTGCTTTTTTACTGAGTAGCTACTTGTGATTTTTGTGCTAAGTAGCCACAGTTCAGTAGTGAACCTTACAGTGCTGAGTTTCTCAATGAAGACTGGTGGATTGAATAAAGTTTAATTGTATTGTTGTTATTGTTATTAACTTTGCTAGCTAGGTTAGGTAATCCTAAGGCTGTAGCACACATTGCTGTCAGACCTTCAGTGCTGGTCACTGTAAAGCTTTAATAACAATAATACAATTAAACTTTATTCAACCCACCAGTCTTCATTGAGAAACTCAGCACTGTAAGGTTCACGTACTGAACTGCATGAACTGTGGCTGCTTAGCACAAAAATCACAAGTAGCTACTCAGTAAAAAAGTACTTGGAATCGTATATAGAAGCAAAATTTTCTTGTATCGCTGCACCCCTTTTGGCGAAGGATTATAGTACAGTAATGGCTGAAACATTTCATTTTATAGAGTTTGCATCCATAAGGCCACATAAACTTAATTATAGTCCCCGGCCCACCCTCATCGCCATTTTTCTTACCTCATCAAGAATTTTTTGCACCACTGGTGGTTTAGTGCAGCCATCCAGCACCTTTTAAAGGTAGTACCTTGCTAGAGCAGTCTAAGAAAACTGCAGTCTGAGTCATTTTAGCTAGCTAATTCAGCTATCTAGTTAGTAAAAAATAAAATAAAATCTGCCCTCCTGCACTGGTATTTTGAGTGCAGGAAACTAATAATTAGTTTATGTGGCCTAACACAAGTTTTGCATGCACAATGTAAGCAATATATCATGTGATCACCAGGTATTGAAATTTCCGATTCTTCATAAAAAGTACTTGATACCAAAGTATCGGACATTCTGGTATCGGTATCGATATTTTATTACTTGTATCGCCCACCCCTAGGGTGAAATACAAATATCAAATCATTTAAGGAATTCAATTAGGCCAGGCAAAGTTGATTGCTAGTTTCCCGTTTTAAAAAATATCATCATGATGGCAGGCGGAAGGTCATTATTCATGGCTAAAACCTTGAAGGAAGTCTACTATTACAATAATGAATATTTGAAAATCCATACAGCCATATAATGAAAATTTTGTGACACTTCTATTAAGGCATGCGGGCGGAAATGGTAAACTAGCAATCAACTTTGCCTGGCACACATAACTGCTTGCTACGTCAAATGATTCCCTTCAATTCGAACAATAGCATTGTGTTGCCAAGGCAATTTTTGTGTGAACATCATTGGCATGCATTAATTGGCTACCACCGAATCTGGGAGGTATAGAAATGATTTAGTATCTGTATTTCACCATGCCCTTACTTTTTACGAAGGGGCGGGGCACAGTGCCAGAGTACAGTGCAATATGCAATCTAGTGTTGGAATCTCTTTACTGTAATTATACAATGCCATGCACTGTAAAGTTATTATTACTATTACTAGATACATGTGCACAAATATTAATCTAGCTATAGAGCGGAAACACATGATGTCACAGCTGGTAGTTGGGGCAGAAAATTAATGCACACATGCAATTGGAGCATGAGCCTCAGTTTTGTTGAAACTGGTTTGACCACATCATGGAATTATCAGGAACAAGGAGGAGAGTAGTTTTTAATGTAATATAGGTTATTTTGATCCGTGATATGGTGGACGAGTTACAGCTGATAATTAACAAAGACTGGCATCGACTGCATGGGCACTAGGATTTTAACACTTGATATATTGTAAAATATACCACAATGTTTATATTGACCAACAGTTACTGAAATATTGTTTGGTGGCTATTGCTTTCTTGAGTTGAAAGCTGTTTCATTTTTGTAACCCAACCTGATGCCTAATTACAAAATTAATAATGTAATTATCTTTCCCGACTTTTATTGTGACATCACATGAATACACTAGTGCCAAAGGATTACACACAGTTTTAGCATTATGTACTTTTCAGTTAGGCCACTATTTGGTGATTTTCTGTTTTTCATCAAACAATTTCAAATGTAGAGTGCGGGTCATTACCATTATCCCTTGCCACAATATAGCTAGCTAAGCTTATTTTCTGGCAATTAGCTAACTTGGATGCCTCTACATATAACTGGTATAAAGCAACAACCACAATACTCTGGTCTAGTTTAGATGTACTTCGAAACAGTTCAGTTCAACAGTACAGCTCTGCAAACATTATGTCAGAGGGTTCACTACACACATCTTCCGATTCATGATACGGACCTCTTGTCTACAGTGCACAAGATAGCTACTGTATGAGTGCAGATTCCTCAAAGTTATGGACTCCTCGCATGGCAATACTAGACCCTTTCCAATGGGCATTTGTAATCAGCCCGGCAAGGATCTGTGTGGTGTACCAGACTACTTGACTAGTAGTGAATTTGTTATCCCTTGCTTTCTCCTATCCAGGTGAAAGACAAAGTGAGTCCAGACAGATACTAGAGAAATATCCAGATAGGGTACCGGTATGATTTAGTTTGTGTTTGAAAGTGTGGCTGGTTAGGCCACGTTGATATCTCCATAACAGATTATTGTACAGAAAGTGCCAAGCTCAACTCTCCCAGATATTGAAAAAGGGAAATTTTTACAACCGGATGATTTAACTAGTAGGTCTCTAACTAATTTGTACAGATTCTAGTTCGTATGTGTGTTCTTACAGTTGCACAGTTTATGTATATTGTGAGAAAAAGAATTAATTTGCCTCCAGAGCAAACAATGTTTTTGTTTATCCAAAAAAGATTACCAGAAACAAGGTATGAGTGGTATATACACAATGTTTTAATGTGTAAACTTTGTGAATAAAAGATAATGCAATGAACCACAGATTTCAATTTTCTTTTCCTTTGTTTGCCCATTTAGTATCACTCTGCAAGTAGTCTATGATGGCAACAAGGATGAAGATGGGTTCCTTTACATTGCATACAGTGGAGAGAACACTTTTCTAGGATAATTTCTTCTTGTATAGTATATTTATTGGAAGAATGAAAGTCTGACAAAACCTGTCTTATTTCTAGCTTAATATGTCCACTGAGTTTTATAACATTCAATTACTTGCCAGGGTATCATACACTGTACAAGTACCTGACAGAAAAGTTTAATTGTTTTGGGTAGTGGTGGGGTAGACAGAGCCTGGCTTTGTTTTATATTTACAAAGGATTGTATAGAGGTGAATTAGGTTAAGTCATGGAAGCTCCATATGTCTGTGGTGAAAAATCAAACCTGCTATCACAATATCACTGGTGATAAGGGTATCACAATCACATGTACTTAATGGGCAAAAGTGACACTTCTTCACTGCCTGAGATTGTCATCCCCATACCTCAACCTCTATGGGAAATTTGTTGTGCATTCACCTGGTCAAGTGAAGCTAAGTAATTAATTTCTTTCGGTAGGGCTAGGTGAGTGTACCTCTAACACAGAGTAGATGCATGAATGATGTCATATACAATATGTTGGCTTACGAGACCAATGCTAGGAAACTCTAACCATGCCTGGTTTCCATCACATGATCAGGGACAGGGGTGCATGCTACCATTAGCCATGTACACACAAAGTTGTAGTAATACAGTATTTGTATTGATATTGTCTCCACCATTGATTGTATCATCAAGAGTTCGTAGCGATTGATATATCATGATATGATACACAATACATCAATACAATTTGACTTTGTATCAATAAAACATAATGGTACTAGCCTCAGTTCTCAATTATTGTTGTATCTCTACCACCAATTACAACATAAGTTGTTCACAGGCCCACAACTTATGGTAGACAATATATTGAAAACATTTTGATATATTATATGAAACACTAACACTTTATTCAATGAAGTGAACAGAAATATAAACACAATTTGACATACAACTGAAAGTGCCCTGCACAAATGGACAACCACCAAATCACAGAGGATGTTTCTTGAACATATTTTCAGTCTACACAACCATTTACCATTAGAACCACCTACCAACAAATAAATGCAAGAAAAAGGATTGAGAGCAATAGTGTAAATTAAGCTATGGCACTCCCATTCTCCACACATTGCTGTTCTACAACCAACCAAGACTATTATTTTTTTCTTCTGAAACTCATGTGGAATAATGGGTGCAAACTGTCCTATACATTCCTGATTTAGGGTGCTCATGTGATCCAGAAGGCAATTCGACCTTTACCAATTTCCATTAACATACTCATGTGGTGTAAACAGCCCACACTTGAAGATTAACTCACAAAACATGAAACAAATTATGATCAATCACGGAGAAAGGGCAGGAAGGATACTCCCCTGCTCACATTACTGTTTGTAAGTAATGAAATCAACAATCTGTACTGCAAGATAGACACTAAAAAGTAGGAATATTTTTGGGACTGAACAAACATATCAACCCCTTCTAATAAAATAGACATAACTACATATTGAAAGTATTCTATAGACTTCCTAAATGGTTTTATATTACCATGACTTCACCAGCTGTTTTCCACAATCACAATCCCCTTACATCTACAACATTCATTCTCTGTTCTGCAAGTACTCTTGCATGGTATTTGATAATTATGTTATAGCAATTCCCCAAATTACCACACCTTCCCTATATATTCATAAACACAAACCATGCATGGGTATACTATGACCACAAAGCGTTGTTTTCCCATTTAAAATGTTTCCTGTTAATGTATCCATGAAATAGCTCACGGTGCATGGCTAGCCACACTTGATAAAGTATACTAAAGACACGAGAATGCATCTATAGTACTGGGCTGTAGTACCCAACCATGTATTGGTGGGCAGCTGCAACCACTTGAGATTGCATCTTTTATATTATTCAGTGTAAAATAGTTAACCAGTTGCCAGAATGTGAGTAAAAAAAAACAAAAAAACACGAGTCCAGTGAACCTCTGACACCTTGGCTTAAGTTATTAACATGGTCACACAGTATAACCAGGCTTGTGGGCTTCTGGTAGAACTGTACACATTTAGACCCAGACACCTCACTTGGTTGAGATGTTCAGTTACCCAAGATGTTCTAGTAATGATGATGATAAACATCTTATTGATTAATATAGTATACAAACAGGGGCCTAGACTCAGGTTTACCATACACTGATAGCCAAGGAGTGATCAGTGCAGGAGCCCTGGCAAGACTTGCATTACTTAACTTACAGTACAAAAATAACTACACAGTAACAAAGTTCAGGATAATTTAAAGCTATCCTATATATGTCAGACACAATCAGATGTACCTAGACAAAACCAGCATGGTGTTAAAGTTGTACTTTATGATCCAAGGGAAACCCCCTTTTTTAGTGTTGATGAACTTCTCCCAAAATAAGCAATCTCGTTATCTCCGCTGAAAGAAATACTCACCAACGAAGCGGATGCTTTGTTTCTCACGACTCTTGCGTTTGATTAGCAAAACCATAGCACAACCAAACAATATTGTTTCTGGCGCAGGGCGCGTAATGACTAAAATTAACGCGATTTCCCAAACAAAAGATAAAAATAGCAATTGCGTCATTGGGTATTCTTGCCATCTTCACGTGACCGAAGTGTTGATTCATTCCAAAGGGTTATATATTACGAGACAACTAACCCGGCAACTATATATCAACCAAACAGAGAGAAATGAAGTGGGAATTTAAGGAGAACCATACGTTCGGTAAGTGCGCACGTCACTTCGCACGTTGTTCTATCCCGCCACTTAACGCGTGGGACGCCATGACAGCGTATTTGTGAATTTACTTTAACATATCTCCCTCGCTTTCTCCCGTCCAGATGAAAGACAAAGTGAGTCCAGAAAGATAAGAGAGAAGTATCCAGATAGAATACCGGTATGGTTTTGTTTGTGTTTGAAGGCGTGGCCTGTAAGATCACGTTATCTTCCTTAATAGGTCATTGTAGAGAAAGTACCAAGGTCAACCATCCCAGACATTGACAAAAAGAAATTTTTAGTACCAGCAGATTTAAGTGGTAAGCCCCTAACTAATTTGTACAGATTCCAAATATTTAGTGTATGTCTGCTCTTATAGTTGCACAGTTTATGTACATTGTACGAAGAAGAATTAGTTTACCATCAGAGAAAGCAATGTTTTTATTTGTCAACAAAGTCTTACCTACAACAAGGTACGAACACAATACAATAGGTTTTAGAAAATATGTGTTATTTTATAAGATGGTGCAAAAACCACAGATTTCAAGTTGTATTTTATTGTTCTGTTTGCCCCATGTAGTGCCTCAATGGGAACAATCTATTCAGAAAATCGAGATGAAGATGGGTTCCTTTATGTCGCGTACAGTGGAGAGAACACTTTTGGATTGTGATTTTGTACATCGCTACTGACAACATTGCAAGACACCTTGCAAGACCAACTGCTTATTTTCTTTATACGCATTGCTATAATTACCACTGTATGTGTTTGTGATCAGTGATGTATATGTGAATATTGTATGTGATAATTTATGCAACACCAGAGCACTTTTCATGTGGACACAAACATCTAGGTATGCTTCGAAAAAGTTGGGGAAGTGAGTCACACTTTGTAATAAAATACAAGTGTCAGTGTTGACATGATGTAATGTTTATATAACTTGATATCATCTTCCACCTCTGAACCCTCGGGAACCACCTGTACAACAAGGTCATGAAATGGTATGTAGTTGTGTGTTGACGTTTGTACCTCTAAATCCGCCACCTCTACCTCGTCCTCTGAAACCTCCTCCCCTGCCACCTCGTCCGAATCCACCACCCCTACCCCCTAATAACAACAGACACACTTGTTTACATACAGGAAATTATATCATCACCATCAAAGTGTAAATGATGCAATGATTCAGTTATATACTAGTAACCACATTATAGTGTTTATTAGTCATTTAGGAGTTGAATAGTAACACTAGCATTGGGACACATTCATCTAGTAGGCTTGCTATTCATACACTTAACATACCTCTTCCTCCTCTCTTGAAACCACCGCCTCTAGCACCTAAGATACAAGAAGATGAAATACATGATTTAAAATATGCATACAATGTATTTCAAATACAGTGGCAACATGGGTGTACACATACAATGTATTAAGATGATGGCAATAAGTTATTCTTTACCAAAAGGTTTACCATATTCAACCACAACAGTACAAAAGGCATTTTCAATGAAAACCACAAATCATATGATATACCAACTCAGCATGAAAAGGTTCAAAACATTGTGATAATATTTTGATCATCTATTATCTAACAATATTGACCAGTGTGTGTTTGGCAACAGACTAACATCAGACATTTTAGATTCTTTAAGCATTCATATAACTTTCTGCAAACATTGGAATGGAAGCCTTTCGAATATTAAATACTAGAGTGGATTTAATATTCTCTACAATGAAAACTGATAGTGCCTATTGCTAGAAATTCTATGGTAGCAATAAATTAAAACTTCAAATAGCAACTGCCTTGTTAACAAGACCACCTCATTATAGTGACCACCTTCAGACGATGCCAAATAAAGTACTAAGAAGAGTTCATAATATCAATGCAGGATTGGAAGCTCCGTTCTGTGTGCCTGTGTGCCGGAAATCCTTGTTCCAGAGATAATTAATAATATCAATCCCATTGCTATACTAGAAGTGCAAGCAAGACAGTAATTGGCACTGGCCAACACAACAAAATGACAGTGTGTAAGCCATGCCATATCTTTGAAGACATACAGAGGATGGCATTAGAGTAGAGGCTTTTCCAAATAGTTTGTGCTGTATGAGCAAATTCCAATTTCAGGTATATATGTCAAATAATCCTCCTGACAACTGCTGCGTCCTATATTGTTCTATACAGTTCTTAACAAAAAAAAAACAATAAAATAAAAAACAGACTATAAAACTCTTTTCTAGTTCTTCCCCAACTGAATGGAAACCAGAAGTGGCACAAGCAATCAATAATTGGTCAGGCCATTTATTCGTGGAAGATTAAAAGGTGGAGGTGTTGTGGGTAAACACTTATAGTGTGCGAACCTTCTAGGGGGGTCTGGGGGCATCCCCCCCCAGGAAAATTTTGAAAATTAACTGCCAGAAGATTGAATTTTGGGGCATTTCTGACTGAAATATAGCTTTAAATGTATAGCACGAATGTACCCATTATTGTAGCTCACGTCATTAATATTGTGCAATACACACCTTGAGTTCTGCTGTCTATGTTACAAAATACACAGTAACTAATATACAATAACTAATAACAATCGCCATGGCAGCACGTGTCAAGCCCACACTGAATCAATGGCTACACACAAAATCGATTGTGGGAGCCGAAGTTAGGAATGAGTGGGGCTGGAGTCAGGACCGTTGACAGCTGCTGTGTGAGCGATTCAGATTTATTATAGTTCAGCTGTGTGGTAAAGTTCTGCTCTTGCTTGGGTAAGACCAAGCTGGACAGTCCGACTGGTTGCGCTGCCCGCTCTGTCAAATATTGGTAAGGCCAAAACCGGACCGGCCGGACCGGTTGCGCCGCCCCTGGAAACAGAATGCACACACAACATTGAGTCTGCTCCCAATCCCATGCTGTTATAGTATGAACTCTTGGTACCATCCTCAGACTGAAAATGCATGTACAGCAAACACCACATAACCTTTTTACATCTTCAGGTGATACTGGACTAGTTACACCACCACAAAATATATTAATCAAAATAGTCGATATTGGCCACAATACTATTTTCACATTAGAATGTACAAAAGTATTGGTATGATCAAGAGTATATACTAGTAACCAAGAGTATATGGTGTACTATATATACCCTGTGATTGATGATTGCATGTGACACGGATATTTCAGTGATTGTTCTTTAAGAGTAATTTGAAATGTGTATGTGGCAACAGGTCTTTTTTCACCACTTTCTTTGCATTATTCAACCAAGTACTCAACAGTGAAAGTGTAGTAAGGACCCAAGATAACTCCAGCCTGCTCTTGAAAGCAGCGACACCAATGAGCGTGTTTCCACACCATCAGGGATCTGCTTGGCAGTGCCAGAACTCTTAACATAAGCCATTTTGCTTAAACATAATTTAAGTTTTAGTGGTTGAATTGGACTAAATACAGCTACCACTAACGGAACAACTTTCACCATGGGGTGATACGCTATTTGATACTCTTGGTATGACCTTCATTAAGTAGAGTAACAGATTTCATGGACTGTATCAAGCTGTACCCTAAAAGAATTTCCGTTACATCTAAATCCTCTCAAATCAAAATACTCTAATAGAACAGCCACATTCCGACATGTACAGTGGTTATTTTTATACAAACTACATGCTCAGCTGGAGCAGCCTTAGTGGTATCGTCACACCAAACTGGATTGGTAACTTTTAAGTTCTACCTAATCCATCCGCAGTTTGAGTCCTTTTGTATTGTACACTTGGTTTATAAACACATGTTTTGCTATTAGTAGACGAACTGCTATGGAATATAAGGTTTGGCCTATTCATCATGAGTGTACCGTGTGAATTAGCTAGCAATAAAAGACTGATATGAGAGGTGTGAAACACGTACTTCACAAGATATAACATGAATCACTTATCAGCACACATAGTGCTAACTTAGTGATTAAGCTAAACTTGTTTGACCTGCCTGTTTTCACACACACATGTGCAACTACCTTTTTTTACGGAGGGCACTTGTAGCAGTAGAAAACCAATCAACTTCTCACAAACTATTTAGTAGCTAAACTACTCAAATTGTATCCAGGCAGTACATTTGAACAGTAAAGAGTACGCATTACAGAACTAATGTGGATTATTGGTATTGACACTATTACGATGCTTCCAATCCAGTATGGGATGTCCATATTATCTACGATGGTATTACTGATTATCTGCTTTGAAAGCACAATTTGCAATCATGAATTGATCATGAAGCATCCGTTGAATAAATATGTGACCCGCTGAGCGAAAACCGGTTGTTTTCGCAAAATTATATTTTGCTATTAAAACGTATAGAAATAAACTGGGTAAAAACACATGTGCTACATAAAAATTTTATGCACATTTCAATTGCTTTGTTATGTACTGAAACACAGCTCAAATCAATAAAATCTATACACCACCAGATGCTCCTGTTCATTGGGAGTAAGAAAATCTTTGTTTCGTTTTCGTACAGCATAAGGTACATGAATTATGAGCGTTTATGTACAATGCGGTAGAAATAAAGTTTACCATCATAATTCAATTGTTGAAATGGTCTTCTTATTTGTCCACATGGAGACCCACAGGGAAAACACTATACCCCTTGATCGATGTGCCAGTTCATGGTAAACAAACTAAGCCAAATCCTATCTTCGTAGCTTGCTTCAGTTGCGTGTTATGATCAATTAAGTAAGCGCCTGTAATTTATTTGCTGTATTGTTGCTGTACAAATTGAGTTTATTCCTGTCCCAACTATTATTCATCACAAAAGGCTGAAACTTTGGCTGTCTACTCCTTTGTTACTATAGATAACCGAGAAACAATAAAATGGAATTCCAGGAATTTGCGAAAATGGCCAGTTTTCGTTCAGCAGGTCAATCTTTCATCAGTATACAATATACGCAGGTGGGACTGCACAGTAAATGGCATACATAGTACTACACACAGGTCTGAGTACCTTTAGGTTGAGGTAGAAATCTTGACAATGGAAGGAGCTTGTACGGATCAATGTAGAACTAGGGAGAAACAAGTGATTACTTAACACTAGTGGCCTAAACGTACTGTTTGTTCTGTTTTAAATGACCCAGCTTTCATTGAATCCATCACCTTCACTGAAAAGTACTACACACAGTTAAGGACCAATTCTAGCACACAAATAATACAAGAAGTCAAGGATACAAAGTCGTTCATTGGTCCAAAAATGTCATCCACTTTTCCAATCTGTGCTTTGTTCTCCAAATAAACAGGTGCATTAAAGTAAGGGATTTTCTCATTTGTACACTTGCACACTAAATCATCTTCGCAAGGATGAAGCACATGGCCAAGCTCTGCAAGGTACATCAAACAAGAGTGACAGCACAAAACACATACCTACAACGGTTTCGGGGGGGCCCATGTCTCTCTGCATAAAGCCTCCTCTACCACGCCCCCCACCTCCACGAAACCCACCACCACCTCCACGAAACCCACCACCACCACCACCACCTCCCCTAAAACCGCCTCGTCCCCTTCCACGACCTCTAAACGACATGTTGGATCTCGTGCTGGATAGTAAAACACGCGGGGAGTGCTTTATTTAGAATACACGCCGCACGTGAACGCCATAAACAATGACGTATTGACCTTACGACTGGAAGCAGCACGAGACTGAACAACTTGACTTGTCATTACACCATAGATTACACGAAGATTGAGCTATTTTGTTGGAGCGTTCTGTTTAGTAAAAGTTAACCTACACGAATATGAAGTGGCAGTACAAAGAAGAGAAGCCGTTCGGTATGTTGTCGTGTTGTCGTGTTGGTTGTTTTGGTGACGAGTGGGTTTGCTCGGCAGATGTGAGAAAAGCTGAAGCGGATGCAGTCAGAGAGAAACACCCTGATAGAATTCCTGTAAATTGCCTAAAACATTTGTGGAACGTAACGCGTGAAATTCTATTCCTAAACAGGTCATTGTGGAAAAAGTGGTCAGTTCTAGAATAGCAGACCTGGACAGAAAGAAATTTCTGGTACCCTCAGATCTTACAGGTAGATTCTGCAAATTTATCTATCGTGCCTGTTCTTAACATTGAACTTTTCAAGTTGCACAATTCATGCACGTGCTGAGACAAAGAATCCAGCTGGATGCAACAGAGTCAATTTTTCTTATGGTGAACGGCATCCAACCGGCTACCAGGTAGGAATCTCAAGTGTTTTATGTCTTGTATCTTAATATTGTGTCCTTACTGTAGTGCAAGCATGATTAACATTTACCACCAACACAAAGACTCAGACGGATTTTTGTATGTTGCATACAGCGGGGAGAACACTATGGGCTGGGATATCTGAACACTAAATGCACCGTTAATATGAGTGTAATAGTATGTCACAGTTTTCACCATGTATTGAAATGTCTATACTATTAACATGTACCAGCTGTTGCTTTTTAAAATCATATACTTATACTTTATTTCCAAATTATACACTCAAGTTAACTTTTTATGTGTAAAATTGTTTCTAAATTGTTCGTATTCTGAACTGTTCACAAGCCAAGTAGGGCACGTCTTTAAAAATTCACCTCTTGCTTTGGAATATATAACAGATGCCTGTTTGTATGAGTGGTAAGTCCCAAGATCTTTGTGATGATGGCTGTTTGTAGTATTGAAAGTTAACATGTCGAATTGAGGGGATTTATGCTCACCTTAGAGTTTTGGGTAGGGACTCTTGTGAAAGACAATCAATGAATTCCAACACTTCTTGAAATATTCTTGCTTTGCATATTGAAACACTGGAATAAATGATGACATGTAAACTACATGTTTGGAGTAATTTACCTGAGTTTTTCTCTGGGTTTATCCTTGGTGTTGGCTCCTTGTTTTAAACCCTGCACCACAATCTCATATGTCAGTGGTTTACAACACCAGATACTAGCTATAGGGAGATAATGTATGTAGAATTGTGTTACACAAAAGTAAACAGATTATTACAAGTTGGAGTGGGTGTTTTGCCGTAACCCGAAGTGACTTCATTTAGAAGATTTTCAAATTCCCCACTCAGTTTGCTCACATGACAAATGTCAGGATGATGTAAGCAGTAACCATGTGACTGAATTTCCTTGCTCATTGCTGCATCATTATGTTGTAGTCTCCCAAAACATGATCTCTCCATTGCATCCTTGTTAAACAAGGGATTACAAATGATGATGGAATGGAAGTAGATTGGGTGTGTGATAAAATGAGATAGCAGTGCTCCTTGGCAGCCAAGTATATTCCATCGTAGAATCTTGTCACTGCAACTCATGGATAGAGTAGGATTACCTTGACCGGGTTTACGACGCAAGACACCAGTTATGTGATAGTTTGCACCAGGCTCGTGTGAGTCCTGAGCTCCACCCAATACACATTTTCCTCCAGTACGATGTATATCTGTTACACAACTACCACCTGAAACATCTGATTTGTGTCTTTTAGGGCTTGGAATATATCTGTCCTCAGTAACTATTCTTTTTAACGAAGACTCCATTGGAAATATAGCAGCATCTCCACCTATGTGAAGAGTAATAACACTAAATTACTGTGACAATATTGATGTAATCATTACAGGGAATCTGGGTGATGAAGAGGTAGAAACGAATATCCTTCTTCACTTTACACATATTTTGGTCAATGCCCGAGTCATATTCAAATATTGATTTATCTTCTCCAATGTTATATAACATTTTCAAATGATAAATAAGATATCTGCCAAAGATGATGGACAGTTAAAAAGTTAGCATACCTTTATTATGCTACCTGATAAAGGAGCGTCGTGCTATAACCTCAGCATGGGAGTCATTCACAATCCATCCTTGATAAATATTGCAAAACTATGTAGATTTCAACACAATACACATTACCATTCTTGTCCATCTTCTCAGATCCAATACACTTTGATCCAGTTCCCATGGCAACTACTTCAATACCACTGACATCACTATTTGTACCTAATAAACACACACACACACACACACACAGAGTAAATACTCCCTGTACTTTGAACTAGGGTGATATGAACATTATTTTTATTGGTATAGCAATGGGATCAAGTATGATTTACTTTGGTTGTATGGTTGCAGCATAGATTTATAAACCTGGGGTTTATACATCTATGATTGTTCGCTGCAAATAAGCCTTCTGTGTACCCACATCTTCTGACGAAAATTGATAATCTAATCTAATTGCACAATTATTTATTTAGCTAGTGACATAATTTCATTAGCTACAGTACTTTAAACCAAGATACTAATTAATTAATATATCCCGAGATGTAGCTGCCCTTTGTGAGGGGTTTGGCTATTAATGGGAACAGCCTGTGTGGATGTCTCACGTGGTCCATCTGGGAGAGTGTGTTGTACCACGGCGGCCAAAGGACTCCATTGTTTATCGTTAGTTCTTCTCCTCTTGGAGATCTGCTTGTATTTCAGTAGACACTTCTCAGCAATACGTTCATAGAATTCTTCCATCTGCACAAAATTCGAACCAAAATATTAGAATCATCATTTACATTTCACCGCTGTGCAGAATGCTCGGAAAGTGCTACTGCTTAACCTTACCTGTTAGTGCTAGGAATGTGATGTATTCAAGGATTCCACCTGCTAGAATTGTCAGTGTAGTGAAAACAAGGCTGCAATCAGCATCGTTTACTTCAGCAACATTGGTCAATCTAACAACAAAGCCAGCGCTGAATGCAGCTCGTCTGTTTCCAATGAGGCCAGTTATCTCAGGAGCAAGGTTGATGGCTAGTGATAGCAAACAAGGAGGGTCAAGCCCCACTAGTAAGGATAAGAAATCAACTGAGTCAGGGTCGATATTGGTGAAGCTACTTGAAGAGGAGCAACAACAAACTAAAGCTGTAACAGTTGGGCAAAGAGGTGTGTTGTGTTGATAATCTTTAACTTATGTAGTGTGCGTGCATGCAGTGCTTGAAATATTCGCCAGAATTCTGACCAAAATTGGTGTACATCTGAGTATGGTCGGACATATTGTCAAATTATAATGCATTCACTGTTGGTAGAAGACAAAGTTGGAGCGAGTTTTATAGATGTCTGAACTAATTATATAGCTTTGTTCAGACAATATAATATCCTAACATTTTGTCTGCTTGTTTCAAGAACTGTGTGTATGGGTTTGTGAGTGTGTGCTGACGACATGCCTGGTAACACCACTGACTTGTTGATGTGGTAATGGCAGTACACTTGTCCCTGACCATATGGTGGAGACCAGGCAGGGTCAGTTGTCCCTGGCCTCACAATGGCCTTGCAAACCAGCAGGGCATTACATCATGGATGAACCCCCCCAAGGAGATCACCCACCTAGCTAGGGAACACTGAGTAACTCATTTACCATAGAATCAGGTTGTTAAGCGCACGTGTCTATTAAGTACTGCTTTGTATCCGTGAACAGTATAACTGTACATTGGCCCATTTGTATGGCTCACTTTTCCCATACTTCGTACACCAGATGTTAAGGCATTTAGGGATATTGAGAGTATGCATGTTAGTATATGGCTTCATATAAATGTCTGGAACCCTCTATACTGTATACGCCAGCAAAGCAAACTCCCTGCAAAAGACCTGTTGGACATGTATAGATAGATTGTAAAGTATGTGTGTAAAGTATGTGTATGTGACTCGTGAGATTATTTGTGGTACCAATAGCAAGTGGTGTCTCTATATATCCAATTTGCAACTGGAATTATGTAGTTAAGTAACAAATTTTTAATGGTCAAATATTATAATTATAGCTCCAGAATTACCTGTTTGACTAGTTTGATACAGTGCATGCATGGGTATATAGATAGCAGTTTTTTTAGCAAATTTTACCGTTCAAAATTAGTGTCGCTCTATCAACTTTGGCCACAGTTTCTGATTGTCAAAAATTGCTCAGCGTTTTCTGCTCTGTCACAATCCTTATCCATTGATTTAGCCTTATCAAATATACATATAGTTAAATGATTATAACTCCTTAATTGTCCAATAAAATTGTAATTTTGTTTAGCTGCCCACCAAATTACATAGTGCTGGTAAATGCAATAGTCATATTGCTCAGCACGTAGACCCTAAAATCTCAGGTATAACGTATCAATCAAACCTTACAACTGGTACTCTCAGCTTGCAATTAAGTGATGAACACCTGTCAATTTTGTTTTTGTCAGTGTGTGGTTAGGATTTTCTATTGTACAAGGGAGCAACATAGTTATTATAGCTATGTGCTTTGCTGGATCTTAATTTATTATCATCAGCACATTGACATTTCTTTGCCATGAAGCACCAAAACACTGCAGAGCTATACCATTCATTGTACAGTCTTGTTCAGCTGTTTCATCACTTGTATTAATTTCATTTGCTATAGCAAATGCATATTACACATTGTATACCTGTATCTGTACAGTTTTGATTCATATAAAAGAGGATTGTTTGTTTACCTTCTTGTTCATTAAATATCTCTCTACAGTTATACAGGCTGGTAAGGATACAAGTTATTTCCTCATCATTTGTGTTGGGTTCGGCATCACTGCCATGCTGTTCTACTACACGTTCAGAGAACTATTCTCAAGTAACAGTGTTCAGAGCTTGTTCTCTGTAGCACTTAAAAGAATTAAAGCAGATGGAAAGGTAACTGAGATTTACGTCATGTACCATATATACAATATACTACTGTATAGGACAATTTTGGTGTGGAATGGGTGATTTTTTTACAAGATTGCCAAATTCAGTATTCATTTTTGTACGATCCATCCACATGCATGTAGAATCCTCAACAGATGTACTGCACATTTGGGTCAGAAACTAATTACAAAAATTACCACTGATTCTTACACCCTAGTAACCCACATCGTGAAACTGTCCACTCCGTTGCAGTGTGTAATCAATATCTAAAGCCAACACAAATACAGTATTGTGATATGCAAACTTCAGTTGGTATATCACACAGCTCAAGTATGTTTCACTTTACTCACAGCTCATGCTAAAGTTTGGCAAGACAAATATTTGGTATTTTGTTAAATATGTGTATTTACTGAAATTTACATGTGTAATATGAAATCATGTTTTGAAAATGGAATGCACTTGTAGGACTATGGTGACTATTCTATTAGAGTATCTTGATTAGCATATTGCACAGGACTAATCATTGAAAACTTTACATGATCATAATTACCACAAGCTAGAGACATAAGGTATTTTATATTAGTGACCTTTAAAATATTGTAATCAACAAATACTATCCTGCAAAGAGTTTATGACATTCCTTGCAGTTCCTCTAATATCATGTTTTCTTGTTATCCAGTGTAAAGCTATACTTGGAGAGCCAATATCTGCTCACGGTGAGACATCAGGACGAAACAGAAGGAGATTCATCAGGTATTTAATGAGTTAGTGAACAACTGAAATGTCCCAGCCAGCCACAGATTTATGTGGCCAGTATCTATACTATTCTGTGTGTTGTGACACAAATTAGTCCACCCAACAGTTGTAAATACATTATATTGTGTAGTTTCAATTGCTGGCATCTGTACCATTTGTAGTACTAGCAGCCATATAACCATCTCTTTATCACCTCATTTTGTAGTGGTCATGTTATAAGTAGGTCCCTAGCGTGTACCTCATAACCAATAAATCCAAGAGTTCACAATATAGTAGAGCCCTCTCATAGTTTGTATATATCCTTCCCTTACACAGCCATCAAGAATATATAGTTGAAGGGGAGGAGTATATGAGAATGCAGTTCTATGTGTCTGGCTCTAAACAGCAAGCAACTGCCCACCTTGATGTTAAAAAGGTATAATATTACTCCCAATATTAACATGTATACATGCTCTGCTGTTGTAGAACGCCAGAGGCAAGTATGTGTGTAGGTTTCTATTTCTGGAGCTGACTGGCTACCCAGGAGGAACAATTATTATTGAAGACAACCGATAAATTTTTTTGTACATAATTATTATTTCACACCTATTACCTGTACATTGTGGTCTATACATACATAAGTGATAATGGCGGACATACACACATACATGTATGGACATACACTGATATGAGCTAGGGTTATAGTTTTCTCTGTTTGAGTGGGTTGTGTCTGATGGAGCGTATAATCTGGTTGTCAAAGACAAACTCTTTGACATGGCTGAGGATGACATAGAACAGTAAGAAAATGGCCACGTACTGAATCCATGCAAACTTGATCAGCTGCCAAAAACCAGGCCTGTATGTGCACATCTGTGTTAAGGCTGTAACCAGTACAAATACAACACATTAATAGTATATCAAAAATAGATAGGTCACTGTATGTATAAACTATCCAGTAAATTTTAGGGACTTGGTTAGATAAGTAGGGTACTACTGATCTACATAGTATTGATGCTGCTAGCATCCAAATTCGTAGAAAGACATATGCAAACTAGTTGATAGTTTTAGCCCAGTGAACTTCACCAGAAGGACTTTATTTTAAAGAGCAAGCTTTCTTTAAACATCTCCATTACTATTCAAAGGATATATGACAATTTGCTCGGGGACAGTTATTTCCAGTTGCAGAGTGAAGGTGTTTCCTTGTCCAGAGCTCCACACATCATGAATGTTAGTTAACATGGTGGATACTGTGTTAACACTATATCATAACATCATCTCCAATAGTGTCATGCATACCATTACGCTGATAATAATTGGAGAGGATAGTCCTGAAGTCATAATCCACTGCATGAGGGCTGTCACTGTTTATCAGAGAAGTCTGAAGGATAAAATCACAAAAAAATTATTTATCACTATTGTGGCACTATGAAACACCCTTAACACCACTATTGTAACCATCCATTAGCACAGCAAAAGCAGATGAGGGTGGAATAACTTAATTGTGCATTCAGTTATACTTAACTGTCGTCGTATGACTGCTCTATTAGAGTATCTCTTGATCATGAAACATGTAGGAGCTACATATGCACTCTGTGAAATAACAATGGAGGTGCTCCAATTACCCTTCTGCTATAGTTTTGTGTTGTGCACCGCCAATGTTCAGTCATCCAGTGCTTTCCTCTATCATAGAAGCAATGATATTTAGTATGGCTACCTAAATATTAGTGACGGGAAACAAGGAATTAAGTCAACAATGGCCTAATTGGAATGACTATATGTGACCCAGTCTGGGAAAACTGGTCTTATCGCCCATGTCAGCAGATTGATGATGTACTATTTTAAGTCACATGTATAAAGGGTTCATTATCATTTAGTATAGAGATTTTGCAAAACCATGAAAATTTTATTTGTACAGATCATCATGACATACACACTAAGAAATATCCTATGATACACACTCACATTATAAGTGTAAAACCCTCCAAATCTTGGAATTGGTTCAGTCTGTCGTAAGTGTAATTCACTACCAATCCACACACTTGTACAAGGTGTAGACCAGGATGTACTGACATATGCAAGAGACTGCATACACACATAAGAAAATGTCTAATAAAAAGAAAGGGTACAAATAATTTCACATCTGATTGTCTTCATATTTGTAAATTGTACCTAATACAAAGTTAATCGCAGGTCCTCAAAATAATGTATTAATTGTAAAGGGTGAAACACATACAGTGGAACCTCAGTTATCCGGACCCCGGATTCTCGGTCAACCGAACTACGAAAATGACTTCTCTATATCGATCTATTATAGCAGTGACTGTTCTATTAGGGTAATTGATAATACTAAAATTTTTAAAAACATACTTTATGCACAGTTTCAGAGATACGGATTTTTCAGACTTATGGACCACCCCTGCTCCCAAGGGGTTCGGATAACTGAGGTTCCACTGTAGTACCAGTCTTCTAAGTTTTTCCACTTACATGTAGTTGAACATCAAAAAATGTCAGCAGTCTTATTCCTGATACCACTTGGTTCTGATCGAGGGTGAATTCCAATGTGAAATTAAACACATCAACTCTTCCATCTCTGTTGTGATCGATTTCTCTGCTCTGAGGAGAAAAGCTGATATGAAACACACACACAACATTTCTTAAAATCACTGGTACATGTGCTAAGGAACTGCCCCAAGCTGGTTTAAATATATATTGGCTTCATAAACCCCATATCCTACCTGCCAAAAGCATAGCCAAAAAAGTTGACAAGGCTAGGAACCTTTCAGACTGTTCTATTAGAGTTTTTTGTATGACTGTTTCAAATGTAATACAGGAACATATATAAGGGTCTACACAGTGTTTACAATCCCTCAAGGGTGCAGTCAGGTACTTATGCCCTTGAGGGTAACAATACAACTTTGTATTTTGTGCCCTAAGGAGCCAGCAGCAATACTGCCCAAATACCATTGGATCTGCAATCTCTGTGCTAGCTTTTATATCCAGTATTACCCTATAAACAGACAGCAAAAAAAGCAAAATCTACTAGTAACCCGCAGGAGGACTGGAAGAGGCCGTGGAACCCAAGGTTCCACCAACACCACTAACTAAATGAGACTAGACATTTGCTTCCCCACTAGGTCCCAATTATGCTGGGTAGAATGAAACAATGTGAGTAAAGTTTTTTGTTCAAGGAAACAACAACAGTTGGGATAACAGAGCATTGAACCTGGAGCCTTACAATTACCAGGCCAATGCTCTGGCCGCTTGGCTATACTGTCTCACACAGACTTACCCTAACAAGTGGCCTGATAATGGTGGTTGGGTCAAGAAGTTGTACAAAGTTAGGGAAAGTGCCCCAAGCTCTGTCACCTCCAGGATTATTATCACTGAGGTAAACCATCATCTGACGTGTGTAGCGAACATTTGGCTGCTCTCGGTAGCTACTCTCATACTGCCAAAAATCTATGGAAAAAACAAACGCTATGTGACTTGCAATTAATTGTTGACCAAAAATATATTATGCACAATCACACAAAAAAGCTTTACACAGGTAGTTCGACACCTTCCAATTTGCTAAAATGCAAGCAAGAGATAATGAAGTTGTTCATAGAGAATATACCATCTATGCACTTGTTGCAAAAGCTTAAAAAAACAAAATCTGACCGTTTGAGGAATAAGCTATGAAGAAGGGTGGGATAATGATTAGACACCAGGTGAACAGTTGGAAGAGGGTCGCTTCAGAACAAACAGTAGCATAATGGCGGACTAGCTGGGGCCGGGAGAACACTTGGTACACGACCATCGCTTGTAAACCCACAATCGAAACCTTTCCTGAGATTAAGAATTACAATATTTGATGCGCTAAAGTAACCGAGTATGTCTGCGAAGAAACGAGCCAAGTTGGGCAAGATCATCTCATCAGCGGTAAACCAGATTGACCAGTGGAACACGTCAAACAAGAAAGCTTCACTACAGCTGGATTCCATCACAAACATGAGAGGACAATTGGACGGCTTACCGAGCGAGCGTGCGTCACTTTCGGAGAAACAATCTAAATTGGGAGTACTCGCTGATGTACCCGGACTGGTTCCTAGACTACAAGCAACAATAGTGGGATCCAGAGAAAGAGCATATAAGTTTATACAAGAAGAATTGTGAGTGTCTTAACAAGAAATACAAGGGGTAGTCACCTCCATACCACCAATTGATGCACTTGCGACCGGGATCAAGATTTAATCAAGTGATCAAGGGATATTTTTGCAGTGAATCAAGCGATCAAGGCGTTCGAAAAAGTGGTGATCGAGCACCTTTGGAAAGCTAACTTTGAGCAACACGAGAATTTACTAAGCTTTTACGGTTGATGATCAAGAATCAAGGCTCTTGGAAAGATGAAATCAAGTGATCATAGCAATATTTTGGTAATCAAACTTTTTGATCCTGGTCACGAGCGCATCAATTGGCGGTATGGAAGTGACTACCCCTTGAACTATACTACCAGAACTGTCACACATGTACTTTATATCTACCAGGAAAACCATGGAGGAAATTGTGGAGTGTATTTCACGTCAATTTCAACAAGTGGAGCGTATCTATGCTGACCTGTATGGTACGAGTGTAATCCACTGTGTGTGTATGTGTGGTGGTGGTGGTGTGTGTTTGCGTGCGTGCTACGGTATTTCCTTTTAGACCTGGAGGGATATGAAGCAGTACATACTAGGACACATGTCAGCTTTTCTGTTGTGGATTTTATGGAGTGGTTTAGACAACTGAAGATGTACCTGTTTCAAGAGTAAGTTAATAACTGATTTGCATAAGGTAATTGTACAAAAATGCTAAACATGCCTATGATTGCTTAGCAAACAAATTTAGATTTAAAATTTGATCAGCTGAGAAGAATCTCACTGAGATGTACATGCTTTCCATACTGTATGTTCTATTAGAGTATTTGGTGAAAGTTGTATTCTTCAAAGCCCATCATAAAACATAGAGCTGTTAGCTGTATTGTGTGGTCTATTATTATTGTGTTCTATCTAGTCACACAAAGTGAATAGTGTTATTGTCTATAGGCATCAACACAAACTATTTCTGGTGTCCAAGCTGGTAGAGACGGACTTCACTGCAATGCAGCAACTGACAATTGACTGGCAGACCTCAAATGCCTTCAAGATACAAGGTACATGGGTTCAGGGGAGTTGTATGCAGAAAAATCACATCATTCTGTAAAGTTTTGCTAAAAAGAAAAAAGTTTCTATCCAAGATTCCAGGTATACAACAGTAATTATCTGCCTGCCAGCTTTTTACTGATGATCTGCTATGCTTAATGACACCCTTCTGTGAAATATCTCACTAACATGGCTGAAAACACTGTACCTTAGCATTATAAACACGTTAATAAGTTTTACGTTAATTCAGGATACAATCTTGTCACTATGATATTCTGGCACACAAAAATTGTGTTGGTAAAAAGATCAAGTATCTGATTGTCAAAAAATAACACCATCCAATTATTTTGCAGTAAAAGGTTTAGTGTAAGACTTCTGCTACATAGCAACCATATGGCTTGTCTTGTGTTACTATAATATAGTTATGACATTTTGCCTTTTCCTCATTTATTGTTACCCCTCATCACTACGTATCCCTTTGTTACATTGCTAGCTTTCCTTCAGGTATTTTTTAGCCTTGCAGTGATTCTTAACATGCAAGCATTTTTAGTGAAATGTTGTATCATCATCTGTGTATGAAATCACTTAACCTGTTATTGGTTTCATTCTTATAGAAATCTACGGCTTCCTACGCTACACAGTTGAACAACACAGCTTCCTACAACTTGAAGACAACTAATAATATTCATGTGAATTGATTTAATGTGTTACAGGTATAAAAAAAAGAAGACATTTGTGAATTGGCAAAAAAGATGAGGTAAGGAGAATCTGAAGGAAAACGTTTATTTCATGAGTGTCTTATAGAACAAGGTTGACTTTCTCATTTCTCTCTCCTGTTCCATCATAAACACCAGGTCTCTCAATCCCACTCTTCTTTTATGCTTCGGCTGTAACACAAACATACAACATTGTGTAACATATTGTATCATTTGCTTTTGTAACTTTTAATTGTGGTTTTCAGTTTAAATATGGTGTGAAAGTGTTGTGCCATTTAAAAAAACACTAATTAACATTAGAAAACACTTGTATCCCTTTAAAGCTCTATTAGTGCTCAGCGATATACTGGTAATACTGTTTATTGTGATAAATTGGTGACAGTCTGATAACCAGTATAAGATTTTTAGCCCAACCCTTCCATGTTTAACTACTCAATTTGTTGATGGTTTAGCAAGCCATACCCTAAACATACCCTAAACAAACGCTGAGGTTGCTACATTACAAGCACCTGCCTACTTGTACTGAACTACATTGTTTGGTTTTTGGGATGCATACCACTTCATATTAAATACTATATAGCTACCTATGTATGTACTGTGATAATTTCCTGTTACTAATATCGTGTATTCAACTTTGAATACCGCCAAGCATTAATTTCTATGCAGGTTATAGAGTCATATGTATGTTGTTACAGTACTGTATTCTGATAGTTTTGCTCACCTGTGAACCTGTCAGTACACCTAGGGATGATCCTGTTGCAGATGATAACTAGCAAACAAGACAAGCACGTTAATCAAGATGAACAGGTTACTATATAGGAACCACCTGTGCTTCTTGTGAATTGGGTGCAGGCCGTTTCCTGCGCGTACCAATAGCTGATAGTGCTGTTTCATTGGCTGCTCTCTTTCGTATCTGCTCCTCTTCTTCCATTTGTAGCTGTAATATGTAGCCTTGGGCATTATCTGACATCATGTGAGACAGTTCAACCAACCTGCTTAGCCTGTTCCTTAATTCTGATCAAATTTGGATCATCTGATTTGGACTTGCTCTAAAATTGTAGAGCATCCAGATACTAAGCATACACTAGTATACTGGCACCCCCTCACCTTAGCAGCCTTGAGTAGTTTCTCACGTTCTTGTTCCTGTTTTCTTTTAGTGTGCACTCTATCGATGCTTTCTAGTAGCTTGAGCTGATCACGCGGTTGTGACTTCAACTCATAATGAGCGTCATCCTTTTAAAAAGAAGGAAATTATGTATAGGGTGAACAAATTAGCAATTCTGTAGGAGGGTCATGGGGAACAGTAGCTGTTAAGGTGAGACACAATCTTGTCAGAGTTGACACTCTAGCTGATATATACATTCCATCTGTACATGTACCACATATTTAGAAAAAACACATTTTGTGTTAAACTATAACACAATGCAAAGGAATTTCCTACTAGGGTTTGATTAGTAGATACTGTCCCACATCTTTGAATGCCAGACAAAACTCTTTGTGAATGAAACAATTACCCATTTTGTTAAATGATTTCATGGGGTAAGTTGCATTTCAAAAATTGTGATGTTCATTCCATAAACTGATATACCCTACATGATTTCTGGTTGCTAGCCACTAATTGAAGTTGTAATAGAGTAATATGCAGGAATCATGTATGATGATAATCCATAATAAACACACCTATAAGCTACAATCACACTATCTACCAGTTCAAATTCTGAAGCTTGTGCTCTATACATGTAGTAGTAGTTACAATATCTCCTACAAGGATACACTAAATTTGAAGACTTTTGATAATCAGGACTCTTGTCCACAATCCCATTCATATAACACAGTGACCTTCATGGTCTCAAGCCCTGTGTATGAGGTTCCATTGTACTAATGGGAAAGAAGTTGGCTGATGCAACTCCACAACATCATGTGTTTCATTTACAACAATGAAGTGATATAGTATTCATATCACCATAGTAAGGTTTCTGTAAGGTAACCATGACAATGGTCAGCCCTCCAACCTCATGCTGTTGACCCAACATTAGCTCAACAATTAATATAAAAAGCAATTCTAATCACAACATGGGAATTTGCATAGTTGTACGAGTAAAAAATGATGTACACTTATGAAAGCCACTTCACTGCTGACCTTCAAGATATCTGTTCGATGCTGTGAGATGACTGCCAATTTGGAGAGAATGTTCTTCAGACGTTCTTCAGTAGCATGTGACACTAGGGAAATAGTGTCATCAGTTGTACTAGTAACATCATGAAGTCTTCCTGTAGTAACATATAGACAATGACATGCACAAACACAAGTACAAGACTGCATGTGAGGGTTACTTGTACACAAGCTGATAAATGGTCAGTTGACTAAGACACCTGTACACTACTAGGGTGTCTATGAGTCAAATTCTCCCACAGGAGGCTGTATGTATTTGTCTCACGGGTGAAGGCATCTGAAATCCCACCTGAACATATATACACAATTGATTGGCATTTGTGTTCCCAGTTAAAAGCACTCTAAAGACTCTTCTCACACACGCGCATGCACACAAACATACTGTTTTCAATGACACGCATATATACGCGCGTGTGCGCGCGCACGCACGTACGCACACAGAAACATGTAACATGCACGTATTTTATCTATGAAAGCAAAGTAGCTCTAAAAGGCTGCATAGATATTCTACAAATGTTGATAACTGTTAGCTACCTCAAACAAGTACAATTTACTGATGGGTTGAGAACTGTTTATGGGCAAATGCTAACAGCTCTCTTAATCGTCTAAACAATTTACACCAATTAAATTGATTGCAACCATTTAGAAATGTTTGTATTAGTAATGTGTTCAGGACTTATTTCAGCATGAGAAAAAAAATAGTGTTTTCTTTCTCAACTCTTAAAATCTTATACATGTAAATTTTAAAACCAGTGTGTTATCAATAAACTATTGTATTACTTGTGAGCTAGACAAACATGAAAACTATGACTAAATTGTTTGCACTGGCAATACAGGTGTAGGTAGCCTAATGAAAATTCATGTTTATTTTTGTGAACTATCACACAATTCAAAAAGTTGGTGCTCACGGAAAATACAGAAAATTAGTTAGGGTATCTCTGCTGATGGGGCTGGATAGTAAAACAAACTTTACCTTTTGCCAGTATCTTGTGTCTCAGCAATTCTTTATCAAGTATGAGGACATCTTCAATTTTCTTGCCACTGGTGTCTGCCTCGATCGCACTTGGTGGTAGAAAGTGTACAGCTTCTTCCTACAGGAGGAAAGGGGTGATGGATGCTAGTGCGAGTGTGTGTGTGTGTGTGTGTGTGTGTGTGTGTGTGTGTGTGTGTGTGTGTGTGTGTGTGTGTGTGTGTGTGTGTGTGTGTGTGTGTGTGTGTGTACATGTGTGTGTGTACATGTGTGTGTGTACATGTGTGTGTGTACATGTGTGTGTGTGTGTGTGTGTGTGTGTGTGTGTGTGTGTGTGTGTGTGTGTGTGTGTGTGTGTGTGTGTGTGTGTGTGTGTGTGTGTGTGTGTGTGTGTGTGTGTGTGTGTGTGTGTGTGTGTGTGTGTGTACATGTGTGTGTACATGTGTGAGGATGAGCAAATGCGCATGCATGCGTGCATAACATACACAGATCTACTCCAGCTTATACAATACCTGAAGGTTAACACCAGCTACTTCCATATCCTCTTCTTCATCATCACTATGACCATCACCAAATGTAGAGAAATCTTTTTTAGTCTTCCCTCTTGTCAGTGGCTTTGCCTTGAACTTACTATCCAGAAACTTTCCAGAAGGTGATGAGTTAGCACTACCAAAAGGTGCAGTACTACCATTAGATATGGATTTGTTCAAAGCAAAGGGACTGGAAGAGCGTGATAATAAGTTACTGTTACTGGTTGGTGTAGATTTTAAAAACTGGTTGGGAAGGTTTGGTGACTGAGAAGTGATATTCTTTGCTTGTTGCCTGGAGACTCCAGTGATTTGAATATCAGGTTCACTGGTGGCGTTAATACTGTTGACAGCTTCAAGTGCTTCTTTCTTTAGTTGTGCCTGCTGCATTTCTAAGTATTGCTGAAGTACCTGTCTTTGCTGTAACAATTGCTGCTGTTTTTCAGGAGTCATATTCTGTAGAAATTTCAAGTTTTGTGCCGTCCAGTTTGGTGCCTGCGACGTATTGATAGATGTGTTGGGAGTTGCTAGAAGTGCTGTTGTTGTTGTGGGGGCTGTAGCAGCAGGGGTAGTTGTTAATGCTGCTGCTGCTGTTGCTACTATAGCTGCTGCCTGATTGGCTGGTTTGGTATTATTGAGGCCAGCAGCACTTGCCTGAGTCATAAGCAGAGCAGCAATCTTTTGCTTCTCAAGAAGTTGCTGTTGTTTATCAATCATTAGTCGCTGCTGAAGAAGGGTAGCCCTTAAGTGTGGTACACTCGACTATAAGATGATAAAAATACATGAATATCATGAATCATATCATTGTGTCCTACTGGACTCCTAAGTTATAGCTAAAGACCGACCACAGGTGTTTCACCTGAGGTTTTAAAGTATGAAGATATGAGTGGGTGGTCTCTGACTTGGGGGTGTATTTATACTAGTAGATAGATGGATTGATTGTGGGTTGAGCATGACATCATTATCTTGCAAATATAAACGCACAATCACTTTCATTTTATAAAAGAAAGATGGCTATGCCTTTTGAGGGAGGCATAGCAGATCAGATCAGTGATTATCCCATAAAAAAAGTTTAACTTGGCTATTCAACCCTGGAGCTTACACTTACATAACTCTACAATTTGCATAATGGAGTGATTTTTAAAAGCAAGTCCAACAGCAAGGGATAAACTCAGGCACCTACCAATTTCTCAGCCTTGACTTTGAAGCCAT